>NC_051086.1:45302547-45461909 GCF_004664715.2 Peromyscus leucopus
AAGGAAGAATTCTTTTTTTAATGATTTATTTTTATGTGCATTGGTGTTTTGCCTGCATGTATGTCTGTGTGAGGGTATTGGATCCCCTGGAACTGGAGTTACAGACAGTTGTGAGCTGCCGTGTGGGTGCTAGAAATTGAACCCAGGTCCTCTGGAAGAGCAGCCAGTGTTCTTAACCACTGAGCCATCTCTCCAGGCCCAAGGAAGAATTCTTTTAAAACTCAGATGTATATAGGCCTACAAGGTCTTAAAGTTTAAAGGAGACAAAATAGACATGCACTTCAGTATTCATATTATGAATCCATCAGCAACTTTCACGCCTGGCATGGAAGCTCCTGCCTGCAATCCCAGCACCACATTCTCAAAAAGAGCCTGAGTCAAATCCAGCCTCTCAGGACTCTATCTCAAAAACAAACAAACCCAGTAACAAAAAAAAAAAAAAAAAAAAAAAAATTAAAAAATAATCTCCACAACAAAAACATACACTTTTAGAGAAAAGGAAACAGGTCCCTGACTGAAGTGTTACATCATCAAATCCCTGAAAACACAATTCATGTAGTAGGGTTTGAGGGAGTAAGGTAGGACAAGAACAATCCACAAAAGAGGTCAGTTTAAGGAGGAAAAATACACCTCTTTTTTCTTTTGAGGGGTGGGGTGTGGGGGGAGACTGAGACAGGGTCTTGCTAAATAGTCCTGCCTGACCTAGAACTCACTATGTGAAACTGACTACCTTGGATTTGCTGTGATCCTCCTGTCTCTGCCTCCAGAGGATTACAGAGGTCAGCACCATATCCAATCTGAAAAAAAACTCATAATGAAATGCAAAAATAGGTAGACTTAATAGCTCATATGTTATAAATGAGCAAATATGCCATGCTTCAGTATTTATGTAAAGACTATGAACTTAAAGAGAGTAACGCAGCAAGGCATGGTGGTGCACACCTTTGATCTTGGCACTCCGGAGGCAAAGGCAGGAGGATCTCTAGGAGGTAGGCCAGCCTGGCCTACATGGTGAACTCCGTGATAGCCAGAACTATACAGTGGGATCCTGTCTCAAAAAAAGAAGGGAGCACTGGTGGGGGCGGGGAGGGAATAATACAGCTTTTCCTTTAAAATAAATTTGATGGCATGAGTGTTTGTAGAAAATTAATATTGCAGTGCTAGGGATACAGCTTAGTGGAAGGACACTTGCCAACATGCTCAAAAAGGCCCTTTCCAACAGCACTGGGATGGAGTGGGTGAGAAACAACAGGCAACAAACGAATCACAAATGAGCTTCTCACTGTAAAAATCAAGATGGGCCTGGTGCCACGTGCCTGTAATTCCAGCAAAAGGATTCAGAGATTGAACCCAGCCTGATCAGCAAGATCCAGCTTTAAAAAAATTTTAATGGGAGCTGGAGAGATGGCTCTGTAGTTAAGAGCACTTGCTGCTTTTCCAGACGACCTAGGTTTAATTCCCAAAACCCACATGGCAGCTCACAACCATCTGTAACTCCAGATCCAATGAATGGCTTCTTCTGGTCTCCACTGGGCACCAGACCAGGCATGCATGTGGTACACAGACATACATGCAGGCAAAACACTACACACATAAAATTAAAATTTTAAAAGAAATAAAAATTTCACCAGGTGATGGTATCTCACACCTTTAATACCAGCACTCAGGAGGCAGAGGCAGGAGGATCTCTGTGAGTTTGAGGCTATCCTATGCTACAGAGTGAGTTCCAGGACAGTCAGGGCTATACAGTGAAACAGTCTCAAAAAACAAAATAAAATAAAACAAAATGTTCATCAGAACATAGAAAAACTTAAGCAAACTAAGTAATTCCCAGCAACAACCATTTCAGTACCATTTTCTTTAAATTGTATATTCATTACAGAAATGTAATGTTATGAAGTATTTTACATTCAGTAACTACGCTGAACATTTGAAGTGATCTCCCATTTTCCAGCCAACTCAAATTTTGTTTTAAGTAAGAATCGATCATCAAAGCAAACTGCTCCCCAGATAATATGATAATAGATATATACATATCTATAATATGATATAGATATATATTATATATATGATATAGATAATATGATATAGATATACATATACATATACATACACACACACACCACACACGAGATGTCAGAAATGTGGCTTCTGATTCTGCCCAATAGCAACAATTTCAGCAGATCACTTCATTCTCAGTTATTCATGCTTTCAAAATATTCAAATATAAAACAAAACTAGATCTATATAGGGATGTTCGTTCTAGAATTCTATAAATTGTAAGCAATTTATTTTAACCAATTTAAATTATTTTTGAGAGCACAACTAAATGAAAGTTAACAGCAGTACGGAATTAAACTGAACACTACACAGACACACAGTGTTTTTGTTATGTCTCTGACTTTCCAATTCAAGTGGGTGGATGGGACAGGTTGTATCTGAAGACTATCCAAGTAACTGACCACAGGAGCTCCTGGGGTAGCAAAAATGGCTAAAGGATAGAATAGGGGAGGAAAAAAAAGACCACAAAAATATCAAAATAAAAAACAGATGATCCACATAGTTACTACTATACTGCAGTGGTTTTTCAACATTCCTAAGGAGGTCTGATAGAGAAAGAACTGTCCTCTTAACCATCAAAATTATTTTTGTATCCTCTAACACAAGAACAAAATATCAATTACACTTACACTGGCAACTTAGTTACCTGTGCTTATAATTCATTTAAATTAAAAAATTATTTAAATCAAAAGCTATTATTTATGCCTTTATAGCATTTAAGATAAGTGCTTCATACTGGATAAACAAATGAATGACTGAAAATATACAAGTCTCTGATCTTAAATATGTCTGTTCTTAGTAAATTCTGATCACCCTTTTTACTTACTTTTACATCATACTCTAATAAAATATAATAAGTGAACTAAAAGAACAGATGAGCCAGGAGGTGTGGCGCATGCCTTTAATCCCAGCACTCGGGAAGCAGAGGCAGGCGGATCTCTGTGAGTTCGAGGCCAGCCTGGTCTACAAAGCGAGTTCCAGGAAAGGTACAAAGCTACACAGAGAAACCCTGGCTCAAAAAACCAAAACAAAACAAACAATAAACAGATGAGGCAAGGTGCTATGGCACCCACCAGCTACTTGGGAAGCAGTGACATAAAATTCACTTGGTTCAGTTCTAGGAGGCCAGCCTGGGCAACACATACCATCTCAAGACAAAGACAAACAGGTAAGAGAGCTGGTGAGATGGCTTAGCAGGTAAAGGCACTTGCAATCAAGGCTGCCAACCAGATGCTAGAACCAAATCCTAAAAGCTGTCCTCAGACCGCCCCACACATGCCAGGGGCATGCACACATTCACACTTACAATAAATAAATGTACTTTTTAATAAGTAAAACAGAACAGATGAACGTAACTAAATATGTAAGAACAGTACCACTTCCAGGTACCAATAAAAATATAAAATTGTACCTAAGAGAGATTAAAAATGAGTAATAAAACACAAACACAGAGAGGGGGAACCTAAATAACAAATAGCCTGATATTCACCTACGTAAATCCCTGACCTATCCAAAGGCCTTTGATCTCCAAAACAAATGACAATGGCAAAGAATTCATCGTTTCACAAAAACAAGTAAATAAATGCATAAGTAAATCTTAAATGCTTTAAAAAAAAAAATGGAATGATTTAAATGTGCCTGGCCCTGGAACAAACTCCTACTCAATTAAATTCAAAGAAACAAGTTAACTTCCAGCATTTCATTTTGACTTTATTTTGAGAAAAATCCAAGATTTTTAGTTCACTATATATTTATTCATTTTTCTTTTATGTGTATGAGTGCCTACATGTATATATGTGCACCACATGTGTACCTGGTGCTCTTGGAGGCCAAGAGGACATTAGATCCCCTAGAACTGGAGTTACAGATAGCTGTGTGCTGTATGGGTGCTGGGAACCAAACATGGGCCTCCTACAAACACAAAAGGCACTCTTTACCACCGTCTCAACTCCAGTTCCAAGTTTACTTTATTTTTTTGAATACAAGATATCCACTTAAAAGTATGAATTATCAGCCAGGTGGTGGTAGCTCACGCCTTTAATCCCAGCATCACAAGGCAGAGGCAGGAGGATCTCTGTGAGTTCGAGGCCAGCCTGGTCTACAGAGCAAGTTCCAGGACACCCAGAGCTACACACAGAGAAATCCTGTCTCTGTGAAGAACAACAACAAAGTACGTATTATCTACGACTCCTCTTTTGCTCCTCTTCCTTCTTCTCTGAGACAGTCTCTCTATTTAGACCTTTTCTGACCTGGAATTCACTATGTAGAACAATCTGACCTCAAACTCACAGAGATCTGCAGTTAGTGTTAAGATTACCATGCCAGGCAATATATTCTTTTTTCAAATTGATGGGAGAGAATCATAGCTATGTAAGTATATTAGCAACAAGTATATTGTGGTGTTATAATCAGAATACATTTTTTTCTAACTACGTAAGAGATTTGCAGATAAGCCATTACTATCTCACAGAAACACAATCATTTTCATCTGTTTAAAGTAATTTTAAAACTTTTTTTTTTTTAAACAGGGTCATGAATACCCCAGGTTGGCCTCAAACTCAAGATACTGTTGTGGACAAGCTTGAACTTGCAATCGTCCTGCCTCCAACTCCTGAGTGGGCATGTGTCTGTTTTTATGTGGTGCTGGGGAATCAAACCTGGGGCGACATGCATGTTAGCTGAGCTCTATACCAACTGGGCTGCAGCCCCTGTCCAATTTCATAACTACTAACTCACAACAACCAAACCTGTGAGGTCAGAAGTTTTTCTAACATCATACATGAGGAAACTGAAGCACTGAAATGTTGAACGTGTTCTAAATGCCAGTTAATGGCAGGGAGAATCGTGATTCTTAGCATTACAGCTTCTCAGAAGGAGTATTACAACATATGGCAAGTCTTTTCTAAAAGATAAAGTGTTTTGGTATGGCAAGGAATCACTTTCTAGATATGCATAACAAACAACACACAGACATACACTTTGATTTTCATTAACAGGTGCACGTGCGACAAAGCAACTGGAAGCTATAAATATTAAAATAAACTAAACTGCCACTGGACTCTAATATAGTAAGAAAATAAGATTTCTCTCTAGTGAGTTAGTTTTATTTCTTCTGTAATTCTTACCCCTATCTAAATAAGTCAGAGACCGAGCCCAGGCAAATAAGAATTGGCTCATCCAATAAATTTATGAGAGGCTATATTAAAACATTTCCCGCACGCCTTTAATCCCAGCACTCGGGAGGCAGAACCAAGTGGATCTCAGTGAGTTCGAAGCCAGCCTGGTCTAGAGAGCGAGATCCAGGACAGGCGCCAAAACTACACAGAGAAACCCTGTCTCGAAAAAACCAAAACAAACAAAAAATGTCCCCAAAATGTTAAAAATCAAACAGTACGCCAGGTATGGTGGTGCAAGCATGCAATTCCTGCACCAGTTACACGGGGAATTCCAGGCCAGTAAGCCCTACAGACTTAAATGGTCTCAAAACAAACTAAATTAATTAATTTAAAACATCAGCTCTCCGTTTATCCACCAGATAGTCCATGTGAATCAGAATCATCAGCAACTATTCATCAAGATACCCTTGAACAAATGAATGATTATGTGTCGGCATTTTTAAATCCCAGGCCTGTCTGCTCTTTGCATACAGACACTTTCAGTCTCCCATCATTCTCTCACCAGGGTGCACACATGGAATGTAAATTTCAGATGTAATAGGATACAATGAGGGTAGCAAATCTGATGCAGGTGAATATACTAATCCCAAAGATTAAAATTACCCATAACGCTACTCTCCGATGTTAACTCTGCTGAACAGGCACCGTGGCATACAACCCGGCAAAGACTTCTCGTAAATATCATTTATTCCCATCCACTCCTTTTCATACATGACTATTCCTGATCTACACTAATTCTAAGAACATAAGTGTCCTTCCCGTTAAGGTTGCTTTCTCAATTAGTTTCTCAAATCCCGGCCGTCGTTGTATTCCCCCCCCCCCCGCGCGCCATAAAAAAAAAAGGGGTGCACTCTCCCACTTGGCACAAGAGAACACCAATAACAAACGGCAGGAGGCAGAGGGTGCTGCTCGGCATCCGCACCACTGCCAACCCTTCGCCATTAGACCTCAAGTGGGCCAGTTAGAAAGGTGAACTAGTTTGCTCTTCGCACACTTGTCCATCGCTGTCACCCTCCTTAACCCCTTCCACACTCGCCAGACAGCCACTACCTCTCCCTCGGAGTGGGCCTAGGCGGGTCACCTGCGCCGGCCCCACCCGGAGCCCTCCAGCCCCGCACGCCCGCCGCCAGCCCCGGCAGGCACCGCACACCCCTTCCCCACGGGGCAGAGACCTCCGGCCGGCGTCCGCCCGCCTAAGGCCATTCTTCCTCCGAACTCCAGCAGCCTCCACTCGCCTAGCCTCAACTCCCCGCCGCGCCCGACTCGCCCCTGGCTGGCCGAAGAGCCAAGGAAACCGGCGGCTCGGACGCGTCCCAATCCTGTGCGGTTCCCGACGCCCCCTGGCCCGGCCGTGAAGCCGCCTCCGGCACCGGCGCCCTAAGGAGCCCTCGGATGCTCCGGGGCGAGCAGGGCCCCGAGGCCGGGGCTGCAGGCACCGGGCCTACTCACCGGGAGCTGGCGGAGCGTGGGAGCCGGCGCGCCCCCCACGGCCCGGCGAGCGGGGCGCGGCCCCGGCGCGCGGCCCTCCGCCCGGCCCTCGCCCGGCGCGGCGAGCTGGACGCTGCTCACTCCGGCCGCCGCCGCCGCCGCAGCTTCGCCACCTTAGCCGCCATCTTGCCTCAACCCCTCTCCCTCCTCCCCCTCGGGCCCGGCGGCCGCGCTGAGGCGGCTCCGACGCGGGCTCCTCCTCCTTCCGGAGGGTTGAGGAGACGACTCCCTCCCCGGGCGGAGCGCCGTTCTTACCTCGGCCTCGCTTCCTGGGACGTGGGTGCCGCGCCGGTGCCTTTCCAGGGGCCGCTCACACTCGCACCCGCTCCGGCAGCAGCGCCTGGGGCCCGACGCGCCGCGGCAGCCATCGCGCAGCCGGCCCGGAGCGCCAGCGCTAGCCGGCCACTCCCGCGCGCCTGGGGCCTTTCCTCCCCCCACCAACCCCCTCGGGCGTGGGAAAAGGACCCGGCGGCGTCCGGCGACCCCTGCGCACCGCCCGGGCGGTTCGTGCGCCGGAGCCAGAACCCCGAGCCCACGTGGCTGGGGTGCTCGTTAAGGGTCACACCGAGTCTTCACCGGAATGGCGGGCCAGGCCTCCGCCGCCGCCGTGTCGCTTCCTTAATCGCCACCTCTTAAGAGAATGTGAGGGCCTCCTGACCGCACTCTCTCCGCCTCACCCTTCTAGTGAAATGACGTTGCCTTATAGCCGCTTTACTCTGCCTCTCGCAAAGCCGCCATCCGAGGGGGGGAAAAAAAACAAAAACAAGTGTGACCCGCTTCGGAAAACTTTCATCCGGATAACGGGCCGTTGATACGAAGACTTGGGTCCTAAGAAGTGGGTTAGAAAACGAGTTGAAGCGAAAAGGGAACTCTCCCTACCGAATGCTGAAGTTTATTTTCAGAGGCTTCCGTTTTAGCCGGCGTGCTCTGACACGCCTGAAATCCCCGCTCAGGAGGCGGAGGAATGAGAGGCATTGCAAATTCGGGACCAGCAATGGTCTACCTAGCGAGTTCAGGGGCGCCCGGGGGTACACACAGCGAGACACGGTCTCAAAATAATTCTGAAACGCTTCCCTTTACGCACACTGAACGGTACGAAAGATACTGGACCGCACAGAGTTCGGTGCAACCCTCCCCGCCCCTGGGGCGGGTACAGGATTTTGCCGTGGCTGTGTAAAAGATGGGACGGCGCAGTGTGGGTGGAAGTTTCCACGATAGACCACGAATCTCGCCGTTCTCAGGCCACCGAGCGCTTAACCACGGAACGCAGTTGCAGCGGGTTCGGTTTTCCCGCAGGAGCCCGAGTCCACACCCAGCCTTCCTTACTGCGCAGGCGCGCTGCCACTCACCCGGCATGGAAGTGGTGGGTCTCTTGTGTGTGGCGGTGGCTGTCCTGACATGGGGCTTCCTCCGGGTTCGGGACTTGGCGGAACGAATGAGGTCTCCGGAGCAGGCGGGCCTGCCGGGAGCCGGAAGCCGGGCCCTTCTGGTGATCGCGCACCCGGACGATGAAGCCATGTTCTTTGCTCCCACGGTGCTAGGCTTGGCCCGCCTGGAGCAGCCGGTGTTCTTGCTCTGCTTCTCCACAGGTAGGAGTCGGGTTAGGGAACTAACCGATCTCAATTACTTCCTCCCGAAAGGTTTTCTGTCCTAGTGAATACACCGAAGGTCCTTTCTCTGTGCTCGTCACAGGCTGGGGACAGATAGGTTGTGGAACCCCGAGCGAATTCCACCCTTCCCCAGCTAAATTGAGGAGTAGAAAAGTGGTTGCCCATCGTTGGTTCCATTCAGTGCCTCCATGTTCCTTTGGGAACTGCGACTGTTGTTGTTTGGTTTTGTAAGACAGTCTCACTGCAGCCTAGCTTCCCCAGGACTGGGATTACAGATGTGAGCCGATGGATGTGCCTGACCTTTTATTCTGAGGAACCATCTATTTACAGAAGGATCAAATATAATCGTGTCCCAAACAATCTGAGCTGTTTGGTGTCTGCCCAACCCACCAAGTTTCTTTCCTAATAATAGCAAAAGATGTTCCTGCTGCTTTGAAATCCATGTGCGCTACAAAGATGAATGAATATGTCAGAATGGAAGAGTTACTTCAGATGAAGAGATAGAAACTACTTAATGTTAGAGTTCATCTCCACCTAGTTTTCATCACGAGGACTCTTCAAGGGTTGGGGGTTTAGCTTCGATCCTCAGCTCCAAAAAAAAAAAAGAGGACTCTTCAAAATAAAATTTGCATTATGATACAAAAAAAAAAAGATGACACCTAAATATGATGATGGCTGCACAACTTAAACTGTATACAAACAGTGGGTGAACTTTATGATATATCAAATTATACCCCAATAAAGTTGCTTTTCAAAATTGCCTGTGACCTCTCTTCCCGTGTGGCTGTGTGTCATTCAGTTCTTCGTTTTTAAATAAGACTTTTCACTCACAGAGATCGCATTTTACACGTCCTTTTCCCTTAGCACCACTTTTTATTTATGCTAGACTTTATTCTAGATGACTCTCACCAGGACTGATTTATGAAATTGCCTGAACTTAGGAGAGTTGTTGTTTTGTAAACAGAGTTAATGCAGGTTTATTAAGGAAAAGTGAGAAAGAACTCCTGATACCCTCTATTACTTTTTAAGATTTATTTTATGTGTGTGGGTGTTTTGCCTATATGCATGTATGTGCACCACATGCAAGCCTGGTGCCCTCAAAGACCAGAAGAGAGTGTCAGGTTCCTGGAACTTAAGCTATAGCCAGTTATGAACTACTGAGTGCTGGGAACTGAATTCCAGTCCTCTGGAAGAGCATAGAGTGCCCTAAACCACTTAGACATCTCTCCTGCCCTCTGTCCTATTTATATTTTATACTAGTTATTATAATTGAATTATATACAAATTTGTTTCAAGATTTGCATCAAAACCTGTATTTGCAAGACGGTATGGGTGCAGTATGTCCTTTAATATTAACATTTAATATTTTCTCTATTATTCTCAATAGGACATAAAAATTGGGAACCAGAAATCAATTTGTCTTTTTGATTTTTTTTCCAGTTCTTAGGTTTGAGCTCAAGCTCTCAAACATTCTAGACACCCAGTCTCCCAAAATCTTTTTCTAATAAAAGATGTAAGCACAGCCTTGGTGCAGTGGGAAGGGGCTTGGACCTGCCTAGGCTCAGTGTGCTGGGCTCTGCTGACTCCCCATTGGAGACCTCGATTTGGGGGATGCGGGGTGGCTTGGGAAAGAGGGCTGGGGGTGGGAGGAGGAGGGAATCTGTGGATAGTATGTGGAGTGAGTAGAAAATTTCTTAATAAAAATGAAAAAAAAAAGATGTAAGCATTCACTTAGCAGTTAGTACTTTTTGTTGGTGGTGGTTTTTTCGAGACAAGGTTTCTCTGTGTAGCCCTGGCTGCCCTGAAACTCCCTCTGTAGACCAGGATGATCTCAAACTCACAGAGATCCACCTGCCTCTGCCTCCTGAGTGCTGAGATTAAAGGCCTGCACTACCTACCAGCTAGCAATTAGTACTTCTATTGATGTCTTTATTTCCTCTGAATCCAACTTGCCATTTTAAATTGGTCACTGTTGCAGTAAAAGAGCAAGAAAGTAGTGATGTTTAATACAGTATAGTGAAAACTGTAGCAATAGAGAAAGCACAGTGCACAGGAAGTTAAGAACATTAATTCTCTTTTTAGACTGTTTCCTTAGGCTCCAAATAGGTTTCCTTTTGATCTGAGCTTTCAAAAGAAGACTATAGGGAGCAGGGCTGAACCTTCTAGGCTGTACAAAATAAGTCAATTACATCCTGCACCTGTGCAAACAGCTTATCCCAACTACATCCTCAGTTCCAGGAGAAGGGAGAAGCAAGAGAAAAGAGTTTTATTTTGGTGGTGGTGACTCAGTTAACTGTCCTCCGCCATCCTATAAGACAACACTATTATTTCTGTTTTACAAACAGACATTGAATCACCAAGACTTTAACATGAAGGAGCCAAGGCCCTGTGCCTCCACATGGCTCTAAACCATTACACCCAGGCTGCCCAGTTGCTTTGTGTGCCATATGAGTTGATAAAATAATCTTAATCTGATTCCTAGAAACATTCATTCATCAAACTTTTTTTTAGTCTATTAATTTTTTATATATTATAAATCATTAATTATGCAGGAGAGAGGAACCTGCACGCCATGGCTCACAGATGGTCATCAGAAGACAACCTCCAGGAGTCGGTTCCCTTCTCCCACTCTGCAGGAGCGTGGCATTGAACTCAGGCCATCAGGCTTGGCAGCAAGTGCCTTTACCCACTGAGCCATCTGTCTGGCCCCAAGCCGTTATTTTTAAAAAGGGGTGCTGGAGAGATGGCTCAGCAGTTAAGAGGGGTTACTCTTGTGGAGGACCTGAGTTTGGTTCCCAGCTTATGAAGGCCTATTTCTCCAGCTCCAAAGGATTCAACACCTCCTCTAGCCTCTACATGTACCTGAACTCACATATACATATCACCCCATGGCACACATATAAACATAATGAAAACTAAAATTAAAGCTGGGCGTGGTGGCTCACACCTTTAATCCCAGTACTTGGGAGGCAGAGACTGGCAGTTGAGTTCCAGGCCAACCTGTTTGACAAAGTGAATTCTAGGACAGCCAGGACTACACAGAAAGAAAGAGAGAAAGAAAGAAAGGAAAGAGAGAAACAAACGAAGAAAAAAAGAAAATAAGAACTTAAAGTAAAAGGCGTGGGTAGTACATCTTTAATGTCAGCACATGGGAAGCAGAGTAAATGGATTTCTGAGTTCAGGGCCAGCCTGGTTTACATAGAGCTTTCTAGGACTACATAGAAAGACTCTGTCTCAAAAAATAAATAATAATGATAATCTGTCTGTTTTAGGCAATTCATTCTAATAGCTGTATGGAAATGGTTTATAGAAAAGACTGAAGGGCTGAAGAGATGGCTCAGTGATTAAGAGCACTGGCTGCTCTCCCAGAGGACCTGGATTTGATTCCCAGTACCCACAGCACAAGTCACAGCTATCTGTAACTTCAGTTCCAGGGGATCTGACACCCTCACACAGACATACATGCAGGCAAAAATACCAGTGCACATGATTTAAATTATTAAAAGAAAAGAAAAGACTGGAATCATGAAAGCCAACAATTCCCTCCAGATTGTGCATATGGGATTTTATACTATGTGTGTGTGTGTGTGTGTGTGTGTGTGTGTGTGTGTGTGTGCATACATATTCTCCATTTTCTTCTTAGAGTCAGTCTGAGGTCCCACCTCTGTTTTTTGTTTTGTTTTGAAAAAGTTTTATTTGTATACTTGTTTTGTCTGTGTATATACCTGTGTACCACTGTGTGCATGGTTCCCATGGAGGCTGGAAGGGGCATTCAGATCGCCTGGAACTAGAGTTACAGCTGATTGTGAGCCTCCATGTGAGTGCTAGGAACTAAACCCAGATCCTGTGGAAGAGCATTAAGTTCTTAACAGGCTGAGTCATCTCTCCAGCCCTCTGTTTTAAGTACTGTAACTTCCAAAAATACATTATTTTTTGTTTGTGGTGGGGGTGTGCATACACCATGCCATGTGTGCAAAAGTCAGAGGACAACCTTGTGGAGGGATTCTCTACTCCACTTTTACATGGATCCCAGGGATCCAGCAGGTCATCAGGCTCAGTGGCTTACTGCTAAGCCATCTCACTAGCCAAATGACTGAAACTTTTATAGCGCTGTTACTCAATATGATCAAACCTCTGATTGCTGTTCAGGGTGTGCTTGCTTGTTTTGACCTTTTTTTTCTTCTTCTAAATAAATACATTTTAGAATGAGGTTGGTCGTATTCAAGAAAAAAGTTTACTGGCATTTTCCCCCCCCCGAATTTCACTGACTTAGTGTCAGAAGAGGACATATTTACAACATAAAGTCTTTCTGACTATCATTTTATGATGTCTCATTTATGTTGGCCTTCTTTCATATCTGTTAAGAGTCTTGTTTGGTTCTGGTTTCTGTGCTGGGCTGGAGCCCAGGGCGTTGAGCATGCTAAGCATGGATTCTACCACTGACCTACACCCCAGTCATTTAGTATTGCAATGTTATCCAGGCCAACCTCAAACTTGTGATTGCTCTGCTTGGCCTCCTGAGTGGCTGGGACTGTAGGCACATACCACCATATCTGGCTGTTAATGGTGTTACATTTAGGTCCTAAACATACATATTGAGATGGTGTTTATGCAGTTCTGTCCTTCAATCTGTTTCTCCTGCCTAGAGTTTCCTATTGTTAATGTTATCATCTCTGTTATGCTCTCATACTTGATATCTTCATTTATTTTTTTACTCAATTAAATAGACCTAATAACTCCCAATTTCAGTAATTGTATGTCTGAGTCTGTTCTTTGTTCTTACAATTTATCCTGGGTTTCTACATGTGCTTTTTGTGATTTTTATATGTATGTGCACACATGTCTTAGGACCATATTTGTGGTAACAGATTAATAGTTCACTTTTTTTTCTTTTGGTTTTTCAAAGCAGAGTTTCTCTGTGTAACAGCTCTGGCTTTCCTGGAACTCGCTCTGTAGACCAGGCTGGCCTCAAACTCACAGAGATCCACCTGCCTCTGTGCTGCGATCAAAGGCGTGCACCACCACCGCCCTGCTTGGTTCACTTTTTCTAATATTTACTTTGTATGTGCGGGGGTGGGTGGTGTATGTGTAAGTAGTGTGTACCCATGTGTGTGCTGATATGCTCACGCAGAGGCCAGAGGAGGACATTGAGTATTCTGTTTTATAACTCTTGAGACAAGTTCTCTCACTGAACCTAGAGGTAGGCTGACAGCCGCCAAGCCTTAGCAAACCTCCTGCCTCCACCCCTCCACAGCCCTAGGATTGCAGGCAGAGTGGCCCTGTGAATTTCGTATGTGGGTGGTAGGGATTCAAACCCAGGTCCTTGCGCTTGAACAGCAAGCACCCTTATCCACAGAGCCACCTCCCCAGCCCCTGCTGATCTAAAGCCATTGCCTGCCTCCACTCACTCCAAATTTTGAGCTTGATTTTTTTTTATTTTTTCAGGCCAGAGACGTAGTGCAAGTTGAGGGTCCAACCCCAACTGTCTCATGTACAGACATAGCACAGTATCTCTAGTCCACGATAATGAAAACCTCAGTTGAGAGCCTCCAAACTGGGAATTGCAGTCACCTTAAGATTTTCTTCTTCTTGCATGTCTGGATGCTAGGGACTCAGCTAGCAATTTCAATTAGAACATCCATATGTGATGTATACAAAAGGCTTTCTGCTTCGTTACACCCCGGTGGCTGGGTTCCCAGGCAGGTGTCCTGAGAGAGAATCTAAAGATAGCCACGCTGTCTTTCCTGACCAGCTTTAGAAATCCTGCAGTATCACTTCTGTTACATTTTCCTTGTGGAAGTAGCCACACGTCTCGTCCAGGTCCAAGGAGAGAAGTAGATGCCATCTGCTGATAGGAAGCATCAAGCTCCTAGGAATTCATGTGGGCTAGAGATGTTGATTCACTCACACCAAGGAAAGTTGAGTGGGAGTTGAAGAAATCTGGGGGCGGGGGGTGGAGGGTAATGTTTTTCCTCTGCCGTCTACTCAAATCAAGTCTGAGCACCTCAGTCTAGGGTGGGCATCTGGGTTGGTTTTCTCATCCACTGAAGGTGTAGGCTTCTGAAGGTCCTTCCTTTGTCTAGACGTCCCCTCATTTGCTGAGCAGCTCTGACCCTGACTTCAGAGCAAGGCTGCACGGATGCTCTCTAAGTGTCCTGGGTCTGTTATGTAATCCCTCGGGATTCATGCTATTTCTGTTTCCTCCGTCCTTCAGATATAGCCCTTACTTTCCTGCTACGTCAGGCTTATATTCCCAAACGTGTTTGCCATTTATCTCACATGGTCAGATATGCTCAGAGAGTTTCATCAGACATCTGATTCACCATAGTTCCTAAAATAAAGCTTACTGGGTTATTTTAAATAATTCCTTTTTAGTCACGAACAAGTCTTCACAGTATTCCTTCTTGAGGAACATTTGAATTCAGCCTCAAAGAGGGGCGGTCTAAGCCCCAATGTGATGGCACATACCTGTAATCCAGGGACTACAGAGGTAGAGGCAGACGGGTCAGGAGTTCAAGGTTATCCTCATACACAGTGATTTAAGACCAGCTTGGGTTATGTAAGATCTTGTCTTTTTTTTTAATTTATTTAACTTTTATTTTATGAGCATTGGTATAAAGGCATCAGATCTCCTGGAACTGGAGCTACGGACAGTTGTGAGCTGCCATGTGGGTGCTGAGAATTGAACCCTGGTCCTCTGGAAGAGTAGCCAGTGCTCTTAACTGCTGAGCCATCTCTCCAGCCCTCAAGACCTTGTCTTTAAGGGATGAGGGAGGGAGAGAAAGTGACAGTTTAACCTGTTCTTCTAACCCAGTGCATTTGAAGTTTCTTTAAAAAAAAAAAAATCTCAAGTATTGATCGTATTATAATGAAGAATGGAATAAATTGGGCATGGAAGGATGGCTTACCAAGTAAGTGCATTTGCTGCTCTAGCAGAGGACCTGGGTTCAATTCCCAGCACCCACATGGTAGTTCACAACTATCTGTAACTCCAGTTCCAGAGGATCAGACACCCTCACACCAATGCACATAAAATAAAATTAAACAATTTTTTTTATGTGAGCTGGAAAAACTTGAGAATGTGATTCCATAGGCTAGGGAGATGGCCACTCATGGGTAAGCACAAGAGCCTGAGTTCAGATCCCCAGCAGCCACATAAAAGCTGGGCACACATCTATATACTCTGCACTGAGGTTATGGATGGGAGCAAGGAAGTTAGGTCCCTAGAGCTCTTTGGCCGGCCAGCCTCACCCACGGGGAGCTCCAGGTTCAGTGAGAAACCCTGGTTCAAAAAAGAAGATAAGGTGGAGAGTGATAGAAACTCAACATCAACCTCTGGCCTCCTCCTACAACCACACATGAGCACAAGCATGTCCAACACACACACACACACACACACACACACACACACACACACACACGTTACACCCCACTGGTAAAATTTAACAATATTTACTGATGTCTACATACATAGTTTTTATTTTCTTTCAAGTTTAAGCTATGTTCCATAATTCTCCTGGGGAGACATAAATATTGACCCCAGACCAACAGACCAAAGAAATGATTCTTTCCAAGTCTAGGTGATGAACCAGTGAGTTCACCGAAGTTACTTATAGAAGCATAGACGACTCAAAGGCAAATGCATCACCAAAAAGTCCTATCCCAGAAACGGTGACTGCTTTCAACCTTCTGCCTCCTGTGTGATGGGGGCTAGAGAGGGACACCTGGGCATAGAACCATGTGCAGCTAGGGATAGGAAGGCATAGCAGCTAGAATCTCAAGTGATAGTCTCCTGACACTCCCTGCCTTCTGCAAGGAATGTTAAGTTACTTTACCTCAGACCTAATTATCATTATTGTTTTGCTTATTTTGTTGCCATGACTCGATGTAGCTCACTACCTCCATTCTATAGTCTACAGAGGCCCAAGAAGAAATAGCTTCATTACAACAAGTTGAAATGGTTACCATATGATTGTAACAACCAAAGAGCACTATAGGCAAACTGCTCTGTCCTGCCAGCCAGTTCCCAAATAACCACACAGAGACTTATCATTAATTATAAATGCTTGGCCAATAGCTCGGGCTTGTTACTAACTAGCTCTTACAACTTAAATTAACCCGTATTTCTTATCTATCCTCTGCCATGTGGCAGTACCTTCTTTCAGCATGGCACATTTATCTTCCTTCTTTTTGTGTCTCCTCACAACCCTGAGACTCCTCACCTTCTTCTTCCCAGCATTTTCTTAGTCTAGTTCTCCTGCCTAACCTTATCCTGCCTAGCTATAGGCCAATCAGTTTCATTATTAAACCAATCACAATGACATATTCACACAGTGTAAAGGAATATTCCACAGGGTACAAAGCTACCCAGTAACTAACAGAAAGACATGCCCCTTCATAAACACTTGTGCTGAGGAGTTGACCACTAGATTATTTATTAGAATTCAAGACTTTTTTATGTGTATGAATAAGTTTTCCTACATGTATGTAAGTGTTCCACATACATGCCTGCTGCCTGCAGAGGTCAGAAGAGGGCATCAAATCCCCTGGCACTGGCGTTACAGGCAGTTATAAAGTGCCATATGGGTGCTGGAAACTAGATCCAGGTAATCTACAAGAGTAGTAAGTGCTCTTAACCACTGAGCCATCTCTCCAGCCCCTTACTAGAACTTTATACATTAAAAATGTATGTTTACTTACCTTTTCCTTATAATTACTTTAGACATTGTATGCCAGATATTCCTATATACAGCCCCTATTTTATTTTTTTTAACATTTGTTTTGTGTTCATGTGTGTGTGCGCACGCGCTCGCACGCACCAAAATACTTGTGGAGGTCAGAGGACAACTTGCAAAAGTCAATTCTCTCCTTCCACCATGTGGAACCTATGATCAAACTCAAGTTGTCAGGCTACAGGAGCTGCCCTTACCCAGTGAGCTCTCTCACTGGCCCCCACAGCCCTATTTTAAAGCTACACTGTGTATACATGCTTGTAAAAATGCTGTTGTGAAGCCAGTACCTGCTGGTAATCCCAGCATTTGGGAAGTAGAAGCAGGAGGTCCAGGAGATCAAGGACATCCTTGGCTGCATAGCTAGTTCAAGGGCAGCCTGGGCTACAGGAGACCTTATCTCAGAAAGACAAAAAGACAAAGAAGAGGAAGGGAGGGAGGGAGAGGGGGAGGGAGGGAAAATGCTGGTCTTAGCTGGACTTGGTGACACATACCTATAGTTCCAGCTGCTTGGAAAACTGAAGCACGAGGAGTCACTTGAGGTCAGGAATTAGGGCAGTCTGGGCAGCTGTCTTGCTGGTTATTTACTTAGTTGGAGTGTTTTGTTGTTTTGTTTTTACAGTACTGAAGACTGAGCCTGGTGTCTCCGTACTGAGCTGCATCCCCTGCTGAATTAGATTTGGGGAAGTAGTTTTGTTTCGTGTCTGTGTGGTAGGTGTGTGCCTGTTTGTTTTTGTGTTGATACAAGGTCTCATATAACCCAGGCTGGCCTCAAACCCACGATATAGTTGAAGATGGCCCTAAGCTTCTGATCCTTCTGATCCTTCCCCAGGTCTGGGGAAGGAGGGAGGGGGAGTAAGAAGGTGGGGAAGTGGGGGGGGGGGTCAGCCCCAGGGCATGCTGGCTAGCTAAGCACTCCAACTGAGCCAGATCCCCTACCCCTGAACTGGAGTTGTAAGTGTAAAATAGGAAGCTATAAAAGAAATGCCAATGCAGTGCTGAAGAAGAGATCATTTCAGAGATCAAAGGGAAGTTCTAAGGTGACGAGCATTACCTGGGCGCCATGTAAAGATTCAGGTGTAGAAAAAAGACAGCAGCACTACCCTGATTACTCTGTTAGAAGTGTTGAATGGATGTGCTCAACAAAACATCAGGAACCTTGAAGAGCTTGGTGTTGGAAACACTTTTTATAACTTGACTTCAGTGAGCAGACACTGTTCTCCTTCCATCTGAGACACATATGCCAGTTATCATGAGAAAAGGTCCCTCAGCCTGCTCGGCTTTGTTAATGGCCACCTGTAAGTTACAGGTCAGAGGAACTAACTAAATTAGTATTTCTGTGAATAAAATTCAAATACAGCCCAACCTTTGGGAGTGGGGGAAAGCCACAGCACTTACAAGTATGGCAGATTGGCTAGTGATAATGTGACATATGGAAGTGCTTGCTGATCTTAGCTGAGTGGATGTGTGCTTGGTGCTTCCTGATCTTAGCTGAGTGGATGTGTGCTTGGTGCTTCCTGATCTTAGCTGAGTGGATGTGTGCTTGGTGCTCCTTTTAGGGGCTGGAGAGATGACTCAGTGGTTAAGAGCACTTGCTTCTCTTCCAGAGGACCTGAGTTGTACTCTGGACCCATGTCAGGTGGCTCAAAACCATGTAACTCCAGCTCTGACACCCTCTTCTGGCCTCTCAGGCATTGGAGAAACACACACACACACACACACACACACACACACACACACACACATTTTTAAAAATTTATAATAGTTCTACCAGGGCCTGGAGAGATGGCTCAGAGGCTAAGAACACTAGCTGCTCTTCCAGAGGTCCTGAGTTCAATTCCCAGCACCTATATGGTAGCTCACAACCATCTGTAATAAGATCTGGCTCCCTCTTCTGGCCTGCAGAGATACATGCAAACAGAACACTATATACATAATAAATAAATAAATCTTTAAAAAAAAAATAGTTCTACCAAATTTAAAGACACAATTTATATTTTTATAATAACTCACAAGATTTTTAAAAATTTTTATCAAATTTATTTAGTGCATGTATGTATGTGTATGGGCCTGTGCATGCCATATGGAGGTTAACAGACTCTATTCTCTCCTTCCATCTCGAGTCTTGATGTTCGAACTCAGGATATCTGGCTGGGCATCAAGGCCCTTTACCTGCTGAGCCACATCACCAGTCCCCTGGAGGAGTTTTATTGAGTGAAACTCTGGTTTCTGTTTTCACTGTTTCTGCATTCGTGTCATAAATATTTATGACATAAAACTCACTATTTTGAACAGTCTTAAATGTCGGATTCAGCAGTAGCAAGTACCTGCACAAGGTTTTGTAACTATCACCTGTTTCATCATTCCAAAGAGAAACTGTATAACCCATTGAGCAATAACTCCCCCTTCCTTCCTTCCTCTAGCCTCTGTAACTACAATTCTACTTCGCTTTCAGTGGGTTTGCCTGCTTAGGTGCCTTACATAAATAGAATCATGCAGTCATTATTATTTTATACACAGCTTATATTACCTTAATATTTTTTAAAGCTCATCAATATTGTAGCATGATTTAGAACATTGTTATGTTTGTATCAGGATCTCACCATGTAGCCCAGGGTGGCCCCAAATGCAGTATGTGGCTCAAGAGCCTCAAATTCACAATCCCCCTGTCTTAGCCCCAGAATACTGGAATTATGGCCTAGGCCACCATGCTCATCTACTTTATTCCTATTTGCTGGGGGAGGCAGGAGTCACAGTACTGGGGATTGACCCCAGGCCCTCACACATGCTAGGCAAGTACTCAACCACTGAACTGTATATCCCAGCTCCACTTCATTTGTTTCCATGGCTGAGTAATGTTTTTGTTCTATGTAGGTATCATTTTTTTTTTTTATTAATTCCTCTGTTGATGCTGCTCACTTAGATTTTTACATTCTGGCTGTTGTGAACAACATTGATGTACAAGTATCTATTGGCATGACTGTTTCTAATTCTTTAAAGTATGTTCTTGTGAATGTAACTGTTGAGTCACATTGTGATACAGTGTTTAAATTTCTGAAAAGGCTAGGCATGCTGGTTCATGACTTTAGTCCCAACAGAAGCAGGTGGACCCAGTTTGATCTTCATAGCAAGTTCTAGGCCAGTCGGACTACATAATGAGACCATGTCTCATAAACAAAAAAAGTAACTAAATAAATTTCTGAATAATTGACACACTTTTTGTACTGGCTGGTTTTATGTCAACTTGACACAAGCTACAGGAATCAGAGAGGAAGGAGCCAAAATTGAGAAAATGCCTCCATAAGATCCAGCTGTAAGGCACTTTCTTAATTAGTGATTAATAGGGGAGGGCCCAGATCACTGTGGGTGGTGCCATCCCTGGGCTAGTGGTTCTGGATTCTATAAAAAAACAAACAAACAAACAAACAAACCAGACTGAGCAAGTCGTGAGAAGCAAGCCAGTAAACAGCATCCCTCCATATCTTCCTTCTGCATCAGCTCCTGCCTCCACATTCCTACCCTGTTTGAGTTCCTGTCCTGACTTCCTTCCATGATGAACAGTGATGTGGAAGTGTGAGCAAAATAAACCCTTTCCTCCCCAAGTTGCTTTTTGGTCATGGTGTTTCAGTGCAGCAATAGAAACCCTAAGACACTTTTCTATAGCAGTTGTCCTGTTCTGTGTTCCCTCCAGCAATGCACTAGAGTCCCAGCTTTTATTTCATCCTCATCAACACTTACAATTTTACATTTTGGAAAATAACCCATCCTAATTGGTATTAAGTGATACTCTATTGATATTTTCCTAATAACTAGTGGCGATAAGTGTCTTTTCACTTTTCACAACAAGTGCTTGTTGGCCATTTATTATTTCTTTGGAAAATTTAGTCTTTTGCTTTTTTCTTTTTTGGTTTTCCAAGACAGCGTTTCTCTGTGTAGCTTTGCGCCTTTCCTGGAGCTCACTTGGTAGCCCAGGCTGTCCTCGAACTCACAGAGATCCACCTGGCTCTGCCTCCCGAGTGCTGGGATTAAAGGCGTGCGCCACCACCGCCCGGGCTTGCTTATTTTTTAAATTCTAGTTATTTTCTTTCTTTCTTTTACTTTCTTTTCTTTTTAGCTAAGGCTGACCTGATACTCGTTATATAGTCCTCAGCTTCCCAAGTGCTGGAAGTCTGAGAATGAGTAATCATTCTTGCTGTATTTGACCTGTCAATCACTTCACTATTTCCATTTGTCCTCCAATAGTATATATGAAAGTCTTTATTGAATCCTTATTGTCTTAAGTATTTGATTGTAGTTCAGTTATTCTGGGTACACCTGTGTTGACAGGACTGTATCCCCTCATTCTATGATGGTAGAAATTTGGACCTTTTCTCTTCAAAATACAATTTTTAATAAAAATTGATCATAATAAATGTTAGGCCAGCCAGGACTACACATCAATGTCCTGACTCAAACAAAGCTGGTAAAGGGAAAGAAAGCAAACCCTGCTTAATTGAGTGCTTTAATGTAAACTAAGTAACCTTCCGAGAAACCTGGTGACTTGGTCATTATCAGCATGCTACAAGTCAGAGAGCTGAAAACAGTTGCGTGTATGGTTTGTTTAACTTCCCTGATCATGCATACATAAATAGATACATCAGCATTGTAAATGGTGGTGCTACCATGTATTCTGCTAGTCATCTGCGGCCAGGACTGCCTTCACATTAAATGTTCTATTTTCTTCAACTTCCTATCATGGTCATGGCTTTTTCAGACTGTTTAAATCACCTAGGGAACAAGCTAGGTTAAGAATGAGTGAGCCGACAGGCCTCTACTGTTAAAGTACCATTATATCTGTTTCCTCAGGAAATTACTACAATCAAGGAGAGATTCGAAAGAAAGAACTTTTGCAGAGCTGTGATGTTTTGGGGATTCCACCCCCAAATGTAACGATTATCGACAACAGGTAATTTGTCCTTTCATAATGGAGAAGTCAGTTGGCAATAAATATGTATTGGTACACTGAAGAGACACAGACCTAACGTGAGTGTAAATCCTTATTTCAGAGGTCTGCTTTACTTTTGCTGTTGTTTGGTTTTGGTTGGTTTTTCAGACAGGGTCACAACAAAGCTGGGGTGATAGTTATGTGCTGTTTGGATCAAACCCAGGAGTTTGCACATGCTGAGTCCTTTACCAGCCCAACTCCATCTCCAGCCTCCTGTACCTCTCATAAGTTTTCTGTCCCAGGCCTGGAAGCAGCAGTTTCTCCAAGGCTTGGTTGTTCTTCGCAGGGGAAACATGTAGAGACTCTTAGCTGCACAGTGTTAGTTCATTTCTGTGCTGTCAATATTTCTCATTGTTACCTGACCTCGGGAATGGGCAGAACTAGGACATCTACGTTTGTTTGTTTGTTTTGGTTTTTCGAGACAGGGTTTCTCTGTGTAGCTTTGCACCTTTCCTGGAACTCGCTTTGGAGACCAGGCTGTCCTCGAACTCACAGAGATCCGCCTGCCTCTGTCTCCCAAGTGCTGGGATTAAAGTCGTGCACCACTGCCACCACCGCCTCGCCACCACCACCACCACCACCCGGCGACATCTATCTTTTAAAGAGATGGAAGAATCAGGAATGTATACTGATGATTACAATAAAAAGTATTTCAGGGTTTTACTTAAAAATCCTTCATTTTTACAACTGAATTTTTTTATCCTATCCTGACCGTCTTGTTTTCCAACAACATAACCATAATTACTCATTTTCTTTTTTTAATATTGTTAAGAAGTTGCCAGGTCAAATGGATGAAACTAGAAAATATTATCCTGAGTGAGGTAACCCAGACTCAGGACAAACATGGTATATACTTAAGAGCATAAGTGAATACTAGATATAAAGCAAAGGATAACCAGACTGCAACCCACAGAGCTAGGGAGGCTACCTAGTAGGGAGGACCCTAGAATGACTGTGGCTTATAATAAGTTTTGGGTTTGCCCAGTAACTGGGCAAGCTTTAGTGAAACATTTCACTATTAGGATAAGAATTTGTATTATTATCAAATTAGTATCAAGCTGATGAAAGCTGATGAAAGGATATGCTAGCCGTATTTTCAGGAGGGGAGGCTAAGCTTTTTAGATTATAGATTAGCCTATAGAAAAATGTCTGCTGTAACTCAAACAGTGAAGGGGAAGATGAATAGGAATCTCACTTACACAACTTAAGTAAAATATAGCTCTATGAACAGATGAAGATAGATTTCTTCTGTATCCCAGAACCTAATCAATATTTATATGTATAATAAATATGTATATTTATAATTATTTGACTTAAAAGGGCTTATTGGGAAATGTTACCATTTTTACTATTTTCTACAGAGAAAATATTTTCCAGTTTCAGATAACTCTGGACTTTAGAATTATAACCTGTTTTTACGTTCCAAAAAAAAAAACAAAACATTTAAGTGGAAAATGCTGAAGGACCACTGAACCCGATGTTGTATTTACATATCTATATCTGTATAAAATAATGATTATTAATGTTTGTTTTTAAAGGTGAAGTGCAAATGTGAATTTAACAAGAAGTTGTAGATTTTCAACACTGTACACAAACTCCTTTGTTACAAATAAATAGTTATACTTCTAAAAAAAAAACCGAAGTCGCCAGGTGATGGTGGCACACGCCTTTAATCCCAACACTCTGGAGGCAGAGGCAGGTGGATCTCTGTGAGTTCAAGGCCAGCCTGGGCTACAAAGTGAATTCCAGGAAAGACACAAAGCTACACAGAGAAACCCTGTCTCGAAAATCAAAAACAAACAAACAAACAAACAAACAAATAACCTTGCACTGGGGTTGGAGAGATGGCTCAGTGGTTCAATTCCCAGCACCCACATAGTAGCTCATAACTATCTGTAATTCCAGTTCCAGAGGACCTGACGCCTATAGCAAAATACCAATGCACATAAAATTTAAAAAAAAAAAAAAATAAATAAAAAAAAAAAAAAAACTTTGCACTATACCAATTGGTTTCATGAATTTCACAGTTTGGATGCTTAAAAGATCTCTCATCAGTGTGTTCACATACTGGGGTTTATGCTTGGGCTTTATTTATTTATTTTTGAGGTAAGGTCTTACTAGGTAGCCCTGGCTATCTTAGAACTCACTGTGTACACCAGGCTGGCTTTGAACTCACAGAGATCCACCTGCCTCTGCCTCCCTAGTGCAGGAATTAATGGTGTGTGCTGCTGTACCCAGTTCCTAACTTTTTCAAATGTTTCTTAAAATATTTTGCCTCTAGGAAGGCTGAGATAGGAATAGTGCCATGAGTTCAAGGCCAGCCTAGACCAACAGAATGACAGAATAAGACCCTATTTCAAAAAAAAAAAAAAAAAATGTTTAAGTGGATCAGGGAATAAAGGCACCTGCTGTCAAACTGGGCAACCTGAGTTTAATCCCCAAGACCCATGTGGTAGAAATAGGGAACTGATTCCTGTATGTCATCCTTTGACACAAACATACACAAAGATAAATATGAATTTTTAAAAATTTAAACTGTGTTTATATATAATATGTACACACATAAACATACATGTATTTAATATTTTCTCTGCTGGTTTTTAATTACATTTATTTAGAGTGTGTGTGCACATACGCGCGCACACACACGCAAGTGCGTCAGAGGACAATTTGTGGGAATTGGATCTCTCCTTCCATCATGTGGGTTCTAAGGATGGAACTCAGATGTCATCAGGCTTGGTGGCAAGTGTCATCACCCTCTGAGCCAGGGGTCTCACTGGCCCTGCTCTGCCATTTGTAGAGAACAGAAGTGGTAGATGAAGGGATTGTATCTCTTCTAGAGTCTCTATCTCACTTTTTCCCAATGCTCACTGGCCAGGAGCTCACCCTGTTTAGCATTGGCAGGGAGCACCAACCGGTGTGGAAGGTGAATGGATGACTTTACAAACATAGCCGACTTCATATTTTGGAACATACAGAGGAGGAAGACATGACTCACTTGTCTAAGAAGTGCTCCTCTTGTAAAGATTCTAGATATACACTTCGCCAAGGAGCAGGAAGACCTGCCAAGTAAAGAGCTCTCCAGTCCCTACACCAGGAAGGGACCCATCATCTTTATCACTTGTTTATCTTTCTTTTCTACATCATCTCAACAAACTTGATCTCAATTTGTTTGGGGTTAGGGTGGGGGCAGCTTGTTTCTTGATCGTAGAAGATTAGAACATGAATATTATTGGCTGAGGAAAGGGTGTGACCGCTCTGGACACAGGAACAAAATAGATTACAAATGAATGTTTGGTCTGCTGGGACTGTTTTAGATAGTTTCAATAGGAGGGTCTCTCCCCCACAAAGTTATCCAGAAACAAAATGAGTCCAGGATAGCTCAGCAACAGCATCAAAAACTCTTCAGTGGTTGTGAAAATTTTACCATAAAGGTACCATAATTAGGCCAGGTGAGACGGCACATGCCTTTAATCCCAGCACTCTTGAGGCAGAGGCAGAAAGATCTCTGAGTTCAAGGCTAGCCTAGACTACAGAGCGAATTCCAGGACAGCCAAGGCTACACAGAGAAACCCCATCTTGGAAAAAAAAAAAAAAAAAAAAAACCCGTCTGGGAAAAAAAAAAAAACATAATTAACTGGGCATGGTGGTACACTCCTATAATACCAGCTGAACAAGGAGAATCATGAGTTTAAAGCCAGCCTAGGCAAGATCTACCATAATTTATTTAATATTTTCCTGCTATTTAGATTTTTCTAATGATTTGCAGTTTTGAGATGCATTATTAAATCTTTAAACCATTAGAAAATTACCCAATAATCAACTGGTAGGTCAAAGAATATGACTTGCAATTTTTTTTTTTTTTTTAATTTAGTTGCTTCGAAAGCTTTTTTTCCTGTGCTGGAGACCAAACCTGAGCCTTGTGCTACTCAGCAAACGCTGCCTCCTCGGCTCCTCCCCAGCCCCGCAGCTCTCTCCATCCAGGAGTGAAAGCATTCTTGCTGTTTCTGTAGAGGAATCTTAGTTTTTGTTATTGTTGTGAATAAGGTTTTTATTGGTCTGTTCTTTAACTTTTTAATTACATTCATTATGTATGGTATGTACACATGTATGATATACATTCATGCTATTGTGTGTATGTGTGTGTGTGTGACATGCATGCCATGATACTCATGTGGAGATCAGAAGACACATTGCAGAAGTCAGTTCTCGCCATCTACCACATGGCTCCCAGGGATCAATCTCAGATCACCAGGCAAGAATAGCTCTTTTGGAAAATTGGTGCATTTTTATTTTGCATGCTTATGTGTTATAGTGTGAATGGATGTGTGTTCTCATATGTTGGGGCACACATATATGTGCATGTTCATCTGTGTACATATGTATATAGAGGTTGACATCGTGCGATAGAATTAGGGCAAACAGCCACACCCAGCTGGCATGGATGTGGGTTCTAGGCCCTGAACTCTAGTCCCCACTCGTACATGGCAAGCACTGTATCCACTGTCTATCTCCCCAGCCCCAGAACAGCCCTTTACGTCCGTATTTCTATTGCCCATCCTTTCAAAATAATCTACATCTTTTTTAGCTGGATGGTGGTGGCACATGCCTTTAATCCCAGCCAGGTGGATTTCTGTGAGTTCCAGGCCCACCAGGGCTACAGAGCGAGTTCCAGGAAAGGCGCAAAGCTACACAGAGAAACCCTGTCTCGAGAAACAAAAAAAAAACAAAAAAAAAACCTATGTTTTTTTCTAGCTGCCCTAATTTGCTTTCTATTGCTGTGATTAAACACACACACACACACACACACACACACACACACACACACACACACACACAAGCAACTTAAGGAGAAAAGGGTTCATTTCAAATTAGGAGTAGTACCTGCCCACGGGTGGCACCACCCACAGTTGCTGGACCCTCCCACATTCAATCATTAAGAAAATGCCCCACCGATATGCCCACAGGCCTCCGATGGCGGCATTTTCTCCATTGGGGTTCTCTTCCCAGATGACCCTAGTTGACAAGAAAACAACTAACTAGCACACTAGCAAAGATCATCCAGCTGCTACCTGTTATCTTGTCCAACGCTCCAAAGCCACTTCCACATTTTTAGTTATTATTTCAGGATATCAAAATCTGTTTTATTCTGCCTGGGCTGCCCTAACAAAACACCACAGACAGATGGCTTAAACAACAGAAACTTATTTCCCCCAGTAAAGGGGCTGGTTTCTGGTGAAGGTCTCCTTTACAGATGGCCACCTTCACACTGTGCCTTCACACGTGGAGCAGGCACGTGGGCTCTCCAGTTCTGTAAGACTAGGACCTCACCCTTGTGACCTCACTTTACCTTATTTACCTAAGAGCCATGTCCAAATACAGTCACTCTGGGGGAGAGTGCTTGAACTCAGTATGAGTCGAGAGAAAGTGCAGTTTAGTCCGTAGACAGATGCAAGCCTCTTAGCTTCTCATTCCATCAGACTCTAGATCTAGCACATAGCAAAATGAAAGGGGGAAGAGAGAAGCTTCCTTCTAGAGAGGGCCTGTAAGCTGTGATGATAATAAGCGGACACAAAGCCCTTACTACGGAGCCAAGAAATATACTCAGTACATGATCTTGCTTAATCCTGAAGGTGACCCAATTATTTTCCATTTTACAGATAAAAATTTGAGAGGGTCAGGCTGAGGCACTTGCTCACGGTCACTCAGCCGCCAGGCTGAAGAACTGGCATTTGCACCGAGGCCATCCGACTGCAGAGTACACGCTTGAACCCGTATATTTCCGGGCTCAGAGTACAGAGTCCATACTCCTGGCTCCATACTTGCGAAGGCCACATCACTTCGTTTGCAGGCCAACTCTGAGACAGCTTTCAACAGCTTTGTTTAGTCGCACACCGAGAAACAAGGGCTCAACGAAAGTGAGAGTTTGGAGTTTTAAGAAATTTAAGAAATGGCAATTCTCGAAAAACCAAAAAAAAAAAAAAAAAAAAAAAAAAAGGAAGAAAGAAATGGCAATGCTAGGTAGGGCTCAAAGACACAGCGGGAGATGAAATAGATCCTGACTTTCTAGAAGTAGGTCACCGCTTTGTTAGTGTGTTTGAAAGACCATCCTAGGTTTAGGGTGCTTGTGTGTGGTCAGCTGTTCGTTCTTGTGGCTCTGAGTTTCAGTGCTTGATTTCAGGGATAAGTCTAGCCAGAAGGACACACCCAGATAAACCCTTTGTGGGCAAGACTGTTTTCAAGGGAAGAGTATGCTGGCTAGGTTTTGTTAATATGGCACCAATTAGAGTCATTTGGAAAGAGGAACCCCAGTTGAGGAATTGCCTCCATCAGGCTTAATTGTGGAGCTTAATTAGTGATTGATGTGAGACCATGGGTGGTACCAGGGCTGGTGGTCCTGGGTGCTATAAGAAAGCAGGCTGAGCAAGCCATAGCGAGCCAGTAAGCAGTACTCCCACGGCCTCTGCTTCAGCTCCTCCTCCAGAGTACTGTTTTGAGTTTCTTGGCTTTCCTCAATGCTGGACTGTGACCTGTGAGCTAAATAAACCCTTTCTTCCTGTAATATGCTTTTGGTCATGTTTTATCATAGCAACAGAGGACATAAGGCATAATCTCAGTCATTAGAGAACTAAATGATTACTTACCTAGTTCCTTTAAAGATAGGTTTTGCTAATTGAATGAGTCATATACTATTAAAATACATATTTCAAGATGGGCACAATTGTACACACCTATAATTCCAGCACTTAGGAGGTAGAGGCAAGAAGAGTTTAAGTTCCTAGTTTATACTATGGCTCAATGCTAGCCTGGGCTACATAGGGAGACTCTGTGTCAAAAACAGAAAGAGAGCCAGGCATGGTAATGCATACCTTTAAATCTCAGCACTTATAGGACAGAAGTGGAGGTAGACATATCTCTATGAGTTCGAGGCCAGCCTATTCTTCATAGTGAGTTCCAGAGCTACATAGTAAGGCCCTGTCTCAAACAAATAAACAAACAAACAAACACATACAGAAAGAAAAAGCAGTTCCATAGATGTTATTAAATGTCCAGAATAAGAAAAGCATCAGGCTACATTTTGAAGAAAAGAAAAACAAAGTATAGGATACGAAAATAGATGTTGATGACGACAGTCATTGTGCCTACATTGGTCAGCCCTCACTGAACACATGTGAGCCAACTGAACCCTAACGCGTCATCGTTTTCTTCAATGGAAATGTGAATCCTTAACTTACCAGTTGTTTTTAACCTTGTAGAAGGTTCTAAAGGAGAGCCTGGTGTTTCTTGCCTGTTTTCTGTCCCTTTGCTTGTTTTGTGGTGCTGGGATGGGACCCGGGGCCTCACGCATGCTGGGCGGGTGCTCTTCCAGAGTCATACCCTCAGCCCTGCGAGCATCTTTCTGAATCTGTTTATTTTCCCATCCTATTGACTAGCCTACATCATTCTAAGGGGCCCAGCACATCAAAACATCTTCCTCTTTCTCAGTGCTTATCTTAACAGCATTGTGGTATTAAAAAGCCTATGGCTTTAATAATTTAGCTGAACAAGGAAACAGAATTACTGTCCATTGAGGAGCATGAATTAGCCTGGCCTGCCAGCACTTCCTGGAAGTGTTTTCCAATAAATCCTACAGATCATATAGTGAAAAGAAAAGCCAGGAGGCAGAGCTAGCACCACTGGACTGTTTGTTAAATCTCTCAACCCCTGCTCCTCTTATTCCAGAACCTTCCTCCTTCAGTAGGAAACCAAAAGAGAATGTACTCACCCCCTCTTATTGTGTAAGATTAAAATAAAACCTGAAGTCCTTTTCTCCGAATGCACAGAGGGCCTGGGCTGAGGTTCAAAGACACAGTTTCAACACTGTGGTAAAACGGGGGGGGGGGGGGGGGGGGGACGGGCCCCCCTCCTGGCTGCCAAAAGGAAGCAAAGGACTACAATGTTTCCTAGAAAAGAAACCAGGGAAGGAGGAGACCAGAGTGGACCTCCTGACAGGGAGGCACCATGGGAACACGCAAGCTGCTTTCATATTTCTTTAGACCTAGGTTATTCTGAGAAATGAAGAGACATGATTAGAGGAGTCAGTACAAAGTAAGGTGGACCAAGGAGGGACCGCCTTGAGAAAGCGTGGGTTTGCATCTAGCACTCTGGTTTAGTCTGGTGTGTTCCTTTTCTCCTTGCTGGGACTAAATACCTGCCAGAGGCAACCTAAGCAGCGAAGGGGTTGGTTTGTTTTAGGTTTGCTTTTAGTTTTTGACTTACATTTCTAAGGGCATGCAGTCTGTGAGGTCAGGGAAGGCAGTCGGAGCAGGAATTAGTGGGTCGTATTGCACTTGCAGACAGGAAGCGGAGGGTGGTAAGTACTTACACCCAGCATGCCCCAATGCCCCCTTTCAGACTGGGATTCTAGCCCGTGGAATGGTGCCACCCAGATTTCAGATAGTTCTTCTCAACTCAGTTACCCTAACCTAGATCATCTCTCACAGATAGAGGAGGAATGTGTTTCCATAGTGATTCTAAATCCCTTCAAATTGATGGAAGTATGGAGCTGGCAAGATAGCCCGGTGCGGAAAGGCACTTGATGCCAAGCGTAAGGACCTGAGTCGATTCCCAGAACCCATGTGGTAGAAAGTTGTCTTGTGACCACCACACATGCATACAAACACATAAGCAAATAAATATAAAAAAATTTAAGATGTTTTTGATTGTACTTACTTTTAAAATATATATAATTATTTAGGAGAGAAGACACATGTCATGGTGCTTATGTGGATGCCTTTCTCTGTATGGGTCTTGGGGGTTGAACTCAGGTCATGAGGCTTGGCAACAACTGCTTCTACCCACTGATCCATCTGGCCAGCCCTTGGTTTGTTTTTTCTGAGTCTCACTGTATAGGCCTAGCTGACTTGAAACTTGCTATGAAACCAGTCTTTGCAGGGAGCCTCCTACCCTTGCAGGTTTCTGCCTCCACACACCCCCACACCCCCCACACCCACTCCCCAGCCCCCACCCCCGGGCTAACACTGCAGGTGGGAAGAGGTTATTTAGAGAAAGTTTGCAAATATTACAACAGTGAAGTAACTTTGTAACTGTATTGTGACAATCCTCGAAGCACTGTATGAATAGCAAATGGTTGCTAAATGTCTCTCAGTAGGACATCAACAAACCATGTGGTGCTTGATAGGAATGGCCCCACAGGTCTATGTATTTAAATGCTTAGTCACCGGGGAGTGGCACTATTTGAAAGGATTATAAGGATTAGGGGGTGTGGCCTTATTGGAGGAAGTGTGTCACTGAGGTGGGCTTTAAGGTTTCAAAAGCCCAAGTGCCAGGCCCTGTCTGTCTGTCTGTCTGTCTGTCTCTCTCTCTCTGCCTGTGGACCAGGATGTAGCTTTCAGCTTCTGGTCCAGTGCCATGCATGCAGCTGTGCTCCCTGCTGTGATGATAATGGACTAGCCTCGGCAACTCTAAGCAAGCCCCCAGTAAATGCTTTCTTTCCTAAGAGTTGCTGTGGTCATGGTGTCTATCAGAGCAATAGAACAGGAACTGAGACAACATAATCAGAGATTGCTCTGCATACTTAGTAACCTTGGAAGTTGTTCAAGTACAATAGTGAATTTTAAAATACATACTTTCTGGCTGGGCAGTGGTGACATACCCCTTTGATCCCAGCACTCAGGAGGCAGAGGCAGATGGATGTCTGTGAGTTCCAGAACAGCCAGGGCTGCACAGAGAAACCCTGTCTCAGAAAACAAAAAACCAAACAAAAAACCAAACAAAAAAACACTTTCTTCTTTACAGCTTTTATATTTTTCATACTTTTAATAACATGTACTCAGTATAAAAATTTGATTAGATTTTTTTATATTATTGCCAAATATACTTTATTTGTCCATTAATTTTGTTTTTTAGAAATGAAAAATTAGGACTAGAGAGATGGCTCAGTGGTTAGTAGCACTGGCTGATTTTCCAAAGGATCCACATGGCAACTCACACACATCTGTAACTACAGTCCCAGCAGAGCCAATGTTCTTATCTGGCCTTCTTAGGCACTGTACAGAGTGCACAGACATGCATGCGTGCATGTCAAATGTCCATACACATAAAATAAAAGTATATACGTGTGTGTGTGTGTGTGTGTGTGTGTGTGTGTGTGTGTGTCTGTCTGTCGTGTCTGTGTCTGTGTCTGTGTGTCTGTGTGTGTGTCTCTGTGTGTGTATCTATTTTGTTTTTTTAAATGAAGAGACAAGCAAGTACCTCTCGCAACTAGGGAGGAGGAAACAGGTGATTAGGTGTCCAAGGTCAGCCTCTGCTACTTAGCAATTTTGAAGCCAATTTTGGCTTCATGAGATACTGTTTCAAAACAAACAAACAAAAAAAAAAGAGAGAGACAGTTCAGGCATGAAGATAAAGCCTGTATTCCCAGGTATTCAGGACACTGAGGCAGGAGAATTACAAATTCAAGGCCTGCCTGGGCTACATAGTGAGTTCCAATCCATCTTAGGCAACTTAGTAAGAGACCCTGTCTCAAGATAAAACCTAAAAAGGAAGTCGGGGATATAGCTTGGTGAGAGAACACTTGCCTAACTCTCTCGGTTTAATCTGTGAAGCTCTAGGTTTAGTCGAAATTAGTGGCCCTCACTACCAACACGCCCCCCCCAACACACACAAAAGAATGAGTCACATGCCTATAATTCCAACAGTATTCCAAAAACTGAAGAGGAAGGATGTCAAGTTCAAGATCAGCCTAGGCTACTGTGTTTGTACTATCTGTGATTAAACACTGTGACCAAAAGCATCCTGGGAAGGAAGGTTTTGTTGTAGGAACTTGGAAGCAGGAGCTGAAACAGACACCGCAGAGGAATGCTGCTCACTGGTGCGCCTTTCAGGGCTTGTTCAGCGTTGCTTTCTTTCTTTTCTTTTTCTTTCTTTTTTTTCCCCTGAGACAGGGTTTCTCTTTGTAACAGCCCTGGCTGTCCTAGAACTTGGTCTGTAGACCAGGCTGGCCTCAAACTCACAGAGATCCTCCTGCCTCTACCTTCCTAGTGCTGGGATTAAAGGCGTGCGACACCACTGCCTGGCCAGAAGTTACTTCTATGTTATTTGAAAGTTGCTCATGTCCTAGTCCCATCTCTGATCAGCCTCAGAGGCCCAGAGAGGCTGAAGGCACTACTGGGCAGTACTAGTGCACGCCTTTAATCCCAGCACTAGAGAGGCAGAGGCAGGTGAATCTCCAAGTTCAAGGCCAGCCTGGTCTACAGAGTGAGTTCCAGGACAGGCCTCAAAGCTACACAGTAAAACCCTATTTTGAAAAACATAAATAAATAAATAAATAAATAAATAAATAAATAAATAAATAAATAAATAAGAATATCCATTGCCTCACATGGTGGCACATGCCTGTGATTCTAGCATTTGAGAGATCGAGGCAGGAAGATCAGGAGCTCAGGGTTATGTTGAGCTATAAGTAACAAGTTAACAAGTTGGAGGCCAACCTGGATACATGAGATCCTTCTAAGAGAGAGACAGAGACAGAGAGGGGGAGGACAATCTCTCTGTTGCCTGTATACTTAAAGGATTATGTTCCACAGTGCTCTATGCCTACAAATTCTGAATCTGCAAACTCAACCAAACAGATCAGAATAGCGGAGGGAGGGGGTATGTCTGTCTGTCTGTCTGTCTCTCTCTCTCTCTCTCTGCACGCTCACATGTTCATCCATGTGTGCAGATGTGTATGCAAGTGTCCTCATGGAGGTCAGGGTCAACATCAGGTCACCTCCTCTTTGCGCTCCACCATATTTTTTGAGACAGGGTCTCTCACTGAATCTGAAGCTTGCAGTTTGAGCTAGACTGGCTGGTTAGCACCTCTGGGGGATCCACCTGTTTGCTCCCCCAGGTGGTAACCAATAATGTTGCTACTACTATAGGCTTTTTGTGTGGATTTGGGGGATCCAAACTCAGGAACTACACTGAACCATCTTCCCAGCCTCATTTTAGGATTTTTCTCAAACAATCATTTTACTTTCAGTAACTGAATGTTTATTTTTCCTTACCTGTTTGCCAAGCTGTACTCTATAAGAACTTGCACTCCTGTTTTACAAAAACCTTCTTAGAATCCCCTGTCTTTAAGACTCCTCTACCCTGCTTTTTTTTTTTTTTTTTTGTCTTGTTTGGTTTTTGTTCCTAAGCTACAAGTAATTCTTTGAGACTCCTGAAGATATTTTGAGATTATGAGGTTGTTCATCTTTTTCTTTCTATTCTTCTATTTTTGAAGTATTGTATATAGATTTCTCCAGATTGCTTCTCATGCTTGAATAGAGTTGGCTACCTGCTGAAGACTAGTTTTGAAGAACAGAAAAGGGTGTGGATGATCAGAGGCCAAAGTTTCTACCTAATGTGTCCGTCGTCAACTCTAATTCACCAAATATTCTCTTTATGTGGAGACATCTATATTTTTAGTTTATTCTCGTGTTTACCTCTTGATACTCCCCTAGGGGCAAAGAAGGTTGATATAAACATGAGAAATAACTTATTGACCTGATTTTCCTTCAAAATATTAGGCTTGAGATGATTTGTTGTCTCTAGATCTCATGGATCACAATCAGAAATCACCAGGTGGTTCTGGGACAGGTGAAGCTCCATTTTGAGAAGCTTCATGTCCTATTGAATGTCCAAGATGTACCACTTACCAGGTGGCTACAGTACTAGGCAGGCATGCCTCATCCTATGTTTTTCTGTTGCTCAAATCTTAAATCAGTCTTTTAATAAAAATCCCTGAGCCAGATATTGAGGTAAAAGCTGAAAGATCAGAGAGACAAAGGAACAAGCCACTGCCACGTCTCACCTCCAGGACTCCTCAGTCTGAAAAGCCTCTAGCCGAAAGACTTGGTTCCTGTCTTCTCATGCCTTATATACCTTTCTCCGCCTCCCATTTTACTTCTTTCTTAGTGCTGGGATTAAAGGTGTGTGTGCTTCCCAAGCAAAAGCATGAGATCTTTTTTTTTTCCCCCCATCAGAGCTGAGGACTGAACCCAGGGCCTTGCACTTGCTGGGCAAGTGCTCTACCACTGAGCTAAATCCCCAACCCCAAGGTATGAGATCTTAAGTGCTGGGATTAAAAGCTTGTGACTCCAAGTATTGGGATTAAAGGTGCGTGCCACCACTGGCTGGCCTCTATGTTTAATCTAGTGGCTTGTTCTGTCCTCTGATTTTCAGGCAAATTCTATTAGTGTACACAATATCTCACCACATTTTTCATTAAAGTTATTGTTACTTAATTTTTACTCTATTGTTTGAGAGAAGAGAATGAAGTGTCACAGTTGTGTGATGAGAAGTATTTAAGACAGGATCTCTTAGAGCCCAGGCTGGTTTCCAGTTTGTTAAAGTAGCTGAGGGTAGCCTTGAACTTCTGATCTTCCTGCCTCTACCTCCTAAGTGCTGGGATTTGACGTACATGGTGCCATGCCTAGTTTATGAGGTGCTGGGGTTGAAACCCAGGACTTAATCTATTCGAGGCAATCACTATACCAGCTGAGCTACACACGTCTTTTCATTCATTTTAGATGGGTAACTACTGATGGCTGGAAAGACAGATGTAAAGAATGTAAGACCAAAGAAAAGAAATGAGGAGAATACAGTGCTAGAAAGTGCTGTTGTCCAGGAGCCATGAAATAGGAATTCTGGCTGTGGCACTACCATAAACTAACTGTGTCTCACTTGGCAAGTAATTTCTCCTCTCTGGCTTCCTCTTCTCTTGTACGTAAAATGAAACAAGATATTGGTTTTACCTACTATTTCAGAAGACACTTCTTAAGGACAGAGGAGGTGGAGACCTAAATCTGAGAACTAAAACTCTTTAAAGAAGATAGAGCAGTAATCTGAACCTGTGATTTGGTGTTGATCTCACACCTGGGAAGAGTCTATTCATTTTTTCATGAGGTGACTGTTGATCTCGTACCTACAAGGATGCTGAGTGTTCCCCGTGCAAACTTAAGTACCAGAATCTCCTCTTGGTACTCATCTCCTAAACAAACCACCATTTCTAAACTTTTTATAAGTGGCATAGGTTTTGAGTAGCTGGTCAACTTAACAGTGCACTTTTACTCAATAGTTCCTCTGGTTCTGAAACTGGAATTCAGTGTAGCATGCATGTTTGCGCATGGGAGACTGTGGGTTTGTGCCTCAGCAACACAACACACACACACACACACACACACACACAGAGAGAGAGAGAGAGAGAAGAGAGAGAGAAAAATCAATAAAAATTTGATATAGCCATCTTAGAGGATTTTATTATCACCAGAAACTAGATTCAAAAATAAATGGGGGGGGTTATTTATAGTAAATAAATTTATTTTATGTGTGTGGCCAATTTGCCTGCAGAGATCAGAAGAGGGACTTAGATCCCCTGGAACTGGAGTTACACGCTTGTGAACCTTGTATAACACACTCATGTGGGTGCTAGGAATTGAATCTGGGTCCTCTGAAAGAGCAGCAAGTGTTCATAAGAGCTGAAACATCTCTCCATCTCCAAATCAAGTCATTTTTAAAGTAGACTCGGGCCAAGTGCAGTAGCACATGCCTGTAATCCCAGCACTTGAGACACTGAGGCAGGAGGATTGCTGGAAGTTCAAAGCCTGCTTGGACTATAGTGGAAGATCCTATCTCAAGCAAACAAACTAACAGACATGGAAACTGTCTCTAGCAACAGTTTTAGATCCGGCCCCATTTGGCCTGGTGACAGCTGGCAGGCTCACCCACACTCTGATCTCCAGCCCTCTGTTCATAAAGTAAATGTTCTGTTAGATTATCTCTAAGGTCTTTTTTAACAACCACTTAATTACTTACCAGACAGAGTAACTGACCTGCAAAAAGGTGTGTGACTTACAAATAAAATGGAAGATGCTCAATTTATGTTTTAGCCTAAATCTTTTTTTTTTTATTCTGGTTTTTTTTTTTTTTTTTTTTTTTGAGACAGGGTTTCTCTATATAAAACAGCTCTAGTTGTCCTGGAACTCACTCTGTAGACCAGGCTGGCTTGAACTCACAGAGATTCACCTGCCTCTGCCTCCTGAGTGCTGGGATTAAAGGCACGTGCCACCACATCCCGGCTTGCTAGGGTTAATTTTAATGGTAAACATTACTCTAACTTTTCATGGGATATAATTATCCTAAAAAGTTATTGATGATCTATCTGAAATTCACATTTTTGTTTTGTTTTTGTTTTGCATACAAGATCTGACACTGTCCCAGGCTGTTACTTAAAACAAACTCACTGCCCAACCTTAAATAGCTGAAGTCTGTGACAATCCCCTGTCTCAGCCTTCCCAGTACAAGCATGAGTCATCACACCCAGGCTTTGAAATTCAATTTTGGGGTTTTTTGTTGTTGTTGTTTTAACATGGGTTGGGGGGCGGTCTCAATATGTAGCCTTGCACTAGGCTGGCCTGGAACTCATAGAAATTCATTCACCTGCCTGAGTGCCAGGATGAAAGGCTTGCATCACTGTGCTTGGCCTGAAATTTGAATTTTAACTGGTGCTTAGTGCTGTGGACCCTAACCCCTCCCCCCATTTTTTTTCTTGAAGTGCTGGAGATTTAACCTGGGTCCTTCTGTTTTCACAGGCGTTAGGCATGTGGCCCAGCCCTGCCCCCTATCTTTTCCCCTCTATCTTTCTTTGTGTGTGTGTGTGTGTGTGTGTGTGTGTGTGTGTGTGTGTGTGTGTGTGTGTGCAGCAGCAGCACATGTGTGGAGATCATCCAAGGACAGTTGCCGGAGTCAGTTCTCTCCTCCACCATGGTCAGGGTCAGCAGTGCCGTCTGGCTGGCTCCACCCATCTTTTATCTACTTAGCTTGAAGCAGATTGTGCATATCAAATTACTGCTTACTCTGTTGTTTACCTATTAAATAAATTCCCAGAATTCAGGGAGGAAAGTTACCGGTGACCTACTTCCTAGAACCGGCTGCCAAGACTGCATCTGTTATTTGCAGCTTCATCACTAACCTTTGCCACATAATCTCTTACGCTTGTAATGTGCCCTCGTAGATACTTTCATTTCTCTCTGAGCTTTCTTTCAGTGTCGATTCAAGTTTTCCCACCCTCTAAACAGGGGCTGGCAAATGGCTCAGCAGGTAAGGGTGCCTGCCTCTAAGCCTGATAAGCAGAATTCAATTCCTGGGACCCACATAATGGGAAAGAATTGACTCCCACAAGTTGGCCTCTGACCTACACACACACACACACACACACACACACACACACACAAAACATGATAAAATTAAATTTTAAAAATGTGGTTTAACAAACAGCCTACAAATGCTGTTCACTTGGTAAGGTGTTTGTGTACCATGGGCCAAGCCCTGGCTTCGCTCCCAAGTGTCTCATCAAACCAGGTGTGATGGCACAGTCCTGTAACCCCGGCCCTGGGACGGAGGCGGAAGGAGCAGCAGTTCAATGCCATCCTTAGCTACACAGCTACAAGTTCGAAGTCAGCGTGAGACATGTGAGATCCTATCTCCGAAAGAAAGAGCAGCAAGTAGAGATGAGGTCTGGCTGCATTGACCAAGCCAGTCTGAGTTGTCTGTCCTTCTGCCCTCCCCTCCTACACAGCTGGGATCATAGGCACAAAACAGTGTCTGTTTATGAGAGTATTTTTAGCGTGCTATTTGAATTTGTATATGTGTATTGTGTGTGTGTGTGTGTGTGTGTGTGTGTGTGTGTGTGTGTGTGTGTGTGTGTGTAGAACAGCTTTCAGGAGTGGCTCTTGCCTTCCACCTGCAGTGAGTTTCCAGCTGATTCTCCTGTCTGTTGGGAGGCTGGTAGATTAAAGATGCACACTACCACATCTGGGGTAGTTGGTTCGTTTTAATGTGGGTTCTGGGGATTGAATTTAGGTCTCCGATTCGTGTGGCATTTTGTCTGCTGAACCATTTCCCTGCCCCTAAATGTGCTATTTTAATTTTGATCATCTGCAACCAAAAATGTGGTCCTGTGCAGTCCGGCTGACCAAGAACCACCAGTTCTGTCGCCTCTTGTCCTTCAGGTAGTTTTACCAAGTTGTGGCTAAAGTGGCCGTGTTGTAAGGGGCTGTAATGTTTCCAGTGCAGAGGACGCAGACAGTGAACCCAGGGTCTCGGATAGGTTAGTTAGACAAATGCTCGCTCCCTCCTCAGCCCTGCAGCCGTCTTTGGTGCCATTTTCTTCCTCGTTCCTAGGATCTACTTTGCTGCTAACTCTAGTAGTTATCTAAATGACAGCCATTGGCTCTCTGCTGTTTTCCATTAGCCCAGCTACTGCCTTTGGGCTAGACTATTATAGTTGCCTAAGTACTCTCCACTTCCCCAATCTATTCCTCCAGGTTAATTCCTAAGGCATCCTGACCTGACTCCTCCCCTGTTGACCCTCCCCATAATTCCTTAGTGTATACTATTTGTCCATGACATGGCAGGTACCTCATACCCCAGGCAAACTGAATTTCCTCTTCTCAAAAAAAGCTGTGTCCTCCCACCCCACCCCGCCTCAGTATCCCTTAGCTCTGGCTGTTCTCCGTCTGGCATCCCAGCCGATTGTTGAAAGGACTTTTCATCCCTGTACAGCCATGATGCATGCCTCTTCTCTCATGATGCTAAGGGTGGGTTTTTGGTCTTTTTCTTTTTTTTTTTTCCTTTGGTTTTGGTGCTGGTGCAGAACCCGGGGCTTTGTCCTTGCTCTGTGGCACATGCTTCCCTACTGAGCTATGCCTCCAGCCCATCAAACTGGGTTTGATCTGCTTTCCAGAAGCTCCTGCCTCCCTCCTCTGAACCTCCATAGCATCTTGGTCACTTTTTCTTGCAATTCTTTCCCCGTCTGGGATTTCATTATTCGAAGGCTTTGCTGGTCCCTCTGTCTACTCCTCTCACGGTCCTCGCAGCTCAGTCAAGCCCAAACATGGGAACACATTGCCATGGAAAGCTTTCCTGTTTCCCTTCTGTTCTCTTGGAGATCCCAGTGGGTAGCACCTAGAACGCCTGATGCTTACCACTTAACAGGTGGGAATTTGGAAGGATTCCGGCCTGTGTTCCCTGGCTTTCTACCCTATCTTATTTCTTTGGGTCATGATGGTACTTCAAGTGCTTGTGAACATCAGAAACACACATCTTCTTTGCGGAGGTGACTGTAATTCTGGTTCTGTTACATGAAGACTCTGGACCGGGGATGTGGCTCCCTTGGGAATTGTGCTTGCCTAGCATGTATGAGGCAGAGTTCCATCCCAGCAGGGCATAAAGGAGATCCTGTTTCTCAACCTCAGCAACTGGAGGAGGAGGAGGCAGGAGCATCAAAGTTCAAGGTCATCCTCACCTACACAGTAAGTTCAAGGCCAGGCTGGCCTATGGGAGCCCTATCTCTAAATAAATTAAAAATGAGTAAGAATGAGGCAGAATTTCAGTACCATAATTTTAAGTGCAGTCAGAAAGCTAAGCTTTTTTTTTCTTTTGAAGCTGAGGATCGAACCCAGGGCCTTCTGCTGCTAGGCAAGCGCTCTGCCACTGAGCTAAATCCCCAGCCCCAGGCTAAGCTTTTCTTACTGTCCCCTCTTCTCCATTCAAAGCAAGGTAACACAGCCTTCTGCCAGAAGGTTGTTTTTTTGTTTTTTCTTTTTGGTTTTGTTTTTATTTTTTCTGTTTTCATATATTTCTAAATATTCTTCAACTCTGGGTGACCCCAACAAATTAGATCTAGCCACTAAGAGATGGAAAGTCATGTTAGAAAGAAACCTAATTTTCAGTGTGATCATACCGGGCAGATGGAGCAGATGAAGCGACTCTCCCGTTTGGGGGCCGCAGGCATGAGCCCTGGGCCAGGGGAGGACACACATAATGAAACAGTCTTGGTCAGACTGTGGTCTGCTTAGTCATAGTCTCGTCTCCATCCTAGTTATGCGGGTGACTCCTGAGAAACTCCGATCTAGTTCACACGAGATGATTGCTCCTTGGGGGGGCGGGGCGCAGCCTCTGTTTCCACTTCAGCCTTGCCTTCAGCCTTGAAGGGGGGCTGAGATGGTTGTGATCAGTTTAGGGCAAACCAACTTTGAATCACCCATTCTTAGACATAACCTTCCCCTTTCCCCCTTGTAGCTGCTGTGTAAGTATTTTACCACTGAACTACAGACCCAGCGCCACCACCATATAAGTTATTAGGGTGCCTACGTGTGAAGTTGGGCAGAGATCCAAGTAAAGGACACAGACATAGAATGAAGACAGATGTCGGTGTCTCGCTGTGGACCCTGTGAGCTCAGACGAGAAGGGGTTCTAACAAAAGCAGATTCTGAGTCTGGTTGTGTCACTGCAGAATGCCCACATTTTTGAAGTGAGTTCATTACATAGGTTCCTTTCTGTTCTAGCCACATGTTATTAAGGTGTTATGCCAGAAATGGATGGTAGTTTTCCACAATACTGGAATTCGTTGGATAGCAATACGAATTCAAAAGACCTCAATGGCAGCAGTTTGCTAGATAACCCCACCTGCTTTAGTAACCTGGCCAAGGCAATTTCAGGTTTGTTTTGTTGGTTTTTTTAAACAAGGTTTCTCTGTCTAGCATTGGCTGTCCTGGAACAAGGACTGTAGTAGACCAGGCTGGCCTCAAACTTACAGAGATCCTCCTGCCTCTGCCTCTCCAGTGCTGGGATTAAAGGAGTGCGCCGCTGCTGCTGCTGCGCCTGCTCTGCTGCTGCTGCCGCCGCCGCGCCGCCGCCGCCGCCACCACTCCACTTCCTTTTTTGGTGGGGGGTGTGGAGGAGTAGGGGGGCTGTCACTGGGTAGCTCTTGCTGTCCTGGAACTCACTTTGTAGACCAGGCTGGCCTCAAACTCACCAAGACCCACCGGCCTCTGTCTGCTGAGTGCTGGGATTAATCCATGTGCCTCTACTGGGGGCATTTTTGTACCCATCTTAATTATTAATATTAACAGTCCTGTCACACAGCCCCCAGTAAATATATCTCTATATCAGCATGCATATGTGTGGCTTACAGAATGAGCACAGGGTACAGAGGCTGCAGCAGAGTTCGGAGGATCTCAGACCTGGACTGAGAGGGGTCTGGACTGATAAGATAATGTGGATGAGTGCTGGACCAGGCGGGAGTTGCTGCAGGAGCTGCTGGAGTCGGGGATGGAGAGAGAGGCTGCAGAGTCCAGCAGGGGGAAGGCCGGACTGGCCCCACAGCAGGAAACATCAGTCAGGTCCTGACAGCAACCCAGTGGTGGGCAGGCAGTGGAACAGGCCTCATCAATAGCAAGAGGACCAAGCCGAGCTGAAGCTCCAGGTGCTTGTCAGTCCGTGACACACACCCAGGTATCAGATGGATGACAGGTTGTGAGGCCATGCCATCACAGTTAGGTGTCCCTACTTTAGAGGGTTCAGGTGAGGCAGTTACCTTTTCCTCAGTCTGGTATGTCTGATATGTCGTTGGACCTGGTTATGATTTCAGTACTGTCCTAATTCATCCCCTTTTAAAAAATAAATTTTCATCTTTTTATCCAACGCCAAAACTCAACAAGTGGGGATTCTTTCTTTCCTCCATTGTGTGTGTATAGGTGTTTTGTCTGCATGGGTGTCTGTGTGCCACCTGTGTGCAGTGCCTGTGGAGACCAGAAGAGGGTGTTGGATCTCTTGGGACTAGAGTTACTCAGTTTTTTTTTTTTTTTTTTTTTTAATATTATGTGCATGGATGTTTTGCCATGGTGTCGGGTTCCTGAACTGGAGTTACAGACAGTTGTGAGCTGCCATGTGGGTGCTGCTGAACCCTGGTCCTTTGGAAGAGCAGTCAGCGTTCTTAGCCACTGAGCCATCTCTCCAGCCCAAATATCTTTTTTTTTTTTTTTTTTTTTTTTTTGGTTTTTTAAGACAGGGTTTCTCTGTGTAGCTTTGCGCTTTCCTGGAACTCACTTGTAGCCAGGCTGGCCTCGAACTCACAGAGATCCGCCTGCCTCTGCTCCGAGTGCTGGGATTAAAGGCATGCGCCACCACCGCCTGGCTTTACTCAGGGTTCTAAACGACCATGGCAGGGCTGGGAATCCACCCCTCTGGTCCTCTGAAAGAACAGCCACTACTCTAAAACCACGGAGTGGCTCCGTTACTTCTCCCAGGGATCACTCATTTATTTGTCAGCCTGTGCTGGAGGGGTGGAACCTGACAGATGATGGCTTTTGAGTCTATCCACGGGCTGCAGTCTTCCCCTTCCTCAAAATCAACTCAAAGTTACTCACACCTTTAATCCCAGGACTTGGGAGGCAGAGCCAGGTGGATCTCTGTGAGTTCGAGGTCAGCCTGGGCTACCGAGTGAGTTCCAGGAAAGGTGCCAAAGCTACACAGAGAAACCCTGTCTGGAAAAAACAAACAAACAAACAAGGTTACTTATAATTTGGAGTCTCTTAGGACAAGGCAAAGCCTGAAACCCGCTGTTTTATACAGTGTGGAGTAACATACAGCAGAGCGCAGCCTGACCTCAGCACCCCAGTAAACGGCAAACCGTGAAGCAAGACTGCCTGGAAGAGCTTTGCAAGCTTTGTTGCAACAATATGAAGGATGTCTTTGAGAAGGAGAAGCACAGGGTACTTCTCGGTGTAGTACTGTTATTCAAACACAGGCCCTCAGCAGCCTCCGGGTTCCCTCTTCAAAATGCCAAAGAAAGCTCAGGACTCCGAGGAGTTTGGGCATCTTCTATTACTCACACGGGGTCTCCAGTCTACAAGCAGCAGCAGCAGTATGTAGAGAACATATGTAGAGCATGTATATAGGGAATGGATGTAGAGCAGTGTGTAGAGCAGTATGTAGGGCAGAGAGAAAGCGGGTACTAGCGCTCCAGGCTGAACTCCTAATTGGTACAACCCACTGACTGCCAGGCCTTACTTCCTTCTCTTGACCACTCGGAAGAAGGTAAGTGGGCGTTAGCCCCCCTCCCTTAGCTGGTAGAAGCTGCAGCATGCCCGCAAGGGTACAGCCCTGTGACCCTCAGACTGTGTCAAGGGAATATTTCCCGCAGGTGCCAAACGCTTGTGTCTTCCTGGCCCACTTTATATCTCAGGAGAAAAGGGTCTCCTGGGGCTTAATCTGTCTAGGCTCCTAAATGGCTTGACCCTGAGGCCCTTAGCAGGACCGATACTCCGTAAGTGTGTTGAATTTTGTAAGTCTCTTTTTTACACCTCCCAGTCCATGCTTTTTCTTCTCCTGTTCACTTTTTTCCCATTCTTTTTTTTTTCCTCTCTGCATTTGTTTTACTCTAGAGCAGCGGTTCTCAACCTTCCTAACGCTGTGACCCTTTAATACAGTTCCTCATGCTGTGGTGACCCCCAACCACAAAATTATTTCGTTGCTGCTTCCTAACTAATTTTGCTACTGTTCTGATATGCAGGATATCAGATAGTCTATTCCGGGGGGTGGGGGGGTGTCAAGACCCACAGGTTGAGAACCATTGCTCTCAACAAACCCCGTCCCACCAGAAGCTGCTTAACCCTGCTTTCAAATGTTAGCTCCAACCTTTAGCCTTGATCCAATCCCCTGCACTTCCCTGGTTCCCCTGTACCTCTAACACTGCAGGATGGCCTCGGCATGGGGACAGGCCCTGCCTCCCAGAACGATCCCTTGGTGGGGAGGGGCCAACTGCCAGGCACCCGCTAAGCTTGCAGGCTCCCAGGCCTGCCAAAGCAGTCACCCTGAACCCTGCTGACCTTTGCCCATCTGAGATGACAAAGGAAGTAATTAAGTTTAGAAATGTGCCTGAAGTGGGTGGAGGAAGGGCGGCCGATTCTGCCAGCCCTGTGCTCCACAAGCCACAAGCCCAAATAAGGGCGTGTGAACCCGCTTCCCTCTGTATCAGAGTTCAGAGTGCAGTGTGCAAAAGTGGGACTTGGTTCTCGGAGAGAAGCTGTTACCTAACCCTGCTGGAGTCTGCTGCCGCATCCACCACCACGGCCGCCTCTGCAGAGCGCTCTGAGGGAGGGTGGCCCGAGCCTCCTCTTGCTAGTGGGGGGAAAGGGCCTCCCTTCTTGCGTCTGGTGACTGGAGGGGTCTACCGCCCCACATATTTTTCCAGATGTTTCCATGGTGCTGCTGAGGGACTGTAAAAGGTACCAGTAGGGATGAGTCGTTAGAAGGTGTGGGGAAGGTCAGAGTTTGAGGATATTCTACTGTTAGGAAAGCAGGCGTCACAGGCCCGGCCAGCTTGTTTACTGAACACAGAGGGCCAGGATGGAGCTGGGAGTCTGGAGCCTTTTCCTGTAGTACTAACACTGTTGGCTGAGTCCACCCTCTCCCCACCCCCAAGGGCTTGTCAGGCTTGTCAAACCAAAAGCCCAGTCACATTCAGCTTCCTCTGCTGCATTGGATGGCTGCCAAAAACACTGAGGCTCTCTCTCCTCAGAGGTCTTCAAGGCCCTCGTCTCCACCAGCTGCTGGTGTGGCTCAGCAACCGCTGTCTGCCGCTCCTGCCACCGACTAGTCACACTGCCACCCCCACTTGGAATCCCTGACCTCCTGGCCAGCTCCTCTCTCCTTTCCCTGGCAAATTCTTTCATCCTGCAGGAACCCAAACCTCACCCGCACCCAGCCCTAAGCATCCTGAGGGAATAAAGAGTGACCTATATTGAGGTTTGTTTCAAAACTTCGCCCCGTGCATGGTGCCTAAGTGTGTGCATGGTCCAGGTCAGTTAAATGCATGCTGAATTTGTTCCCTGAGCCCTGCCTGATGTCCTGGGGTCCCTGGCACTCTTCTTCTCCAGGTGCCCACTGCCTGTCTGACAGACCTGTGCCACAGGCTCACTCTATCACCTGCTCTCCACTCCTGCCATTTCTGTCCTCGAGCACCCAAGGAACTCAACCCCCAAGTCCAGAGAGCAAACCGGCGACAGAGAAAAATACGTCCTCGGCCTAAGGTGCTTTTCTAACAGCTTTTTAGATACCTGTGGGACCTCACAAGCCATGTCCACAACTGGGCCAAATCAATAAAACGGCCCTACTTCCCTCCCTCTGTGGTTCACTCCAGCCCACCACAGTCCATGTCTCCAGAACACGGCACTGAGCTTGGCTTCAGTCTAGACTCTGCTTTCTGGAAAGCTGAGACTTGGTTGTCTGGAGACTTCCATCTATTAGGAGCCTTTTCTTTGGAAGTTCTCCCACTTCTTTGGAAAATACAATCTCTTTTCATATTTCTGTTGCTCTCTAATGTGAGTTATTCTTCATAAGAAGACAAGCAGAAGTTTAGGGGCTGGGGGATGTTTCTGGCGTACACGTTAACGTCCTATATCTTGAATGAGTCCTCACTTTTATTCTGAACAAACCCAAAGATGTGCGTTATCTTTGCAAGTCACTATTCAAGAAGTTAGAGAAATTGCCCCCTACTGGTGAAGCCGCAGAACTGCCAGCCCCTTGGTAACTGGTGAATGTTGGTATCTCTCTACTTGCTTAACTGTGGCCGTTAACTTCTCTGTTTCCTTAACATAACTTCTTACAAGTGTAGGGTCAGAGGGCACACAATCTCCTATACCCAAGTGGCCTCTCTGTGGCCATTTAAACTCCCCTGTGCCCTTTCTTAGAGGCAGCTTGCTTTAATCTTGCATTGTTGCATTTTTTTCTGAGAATCAGAAAAATACATTCTATTTTGATGGTTTGCATTCCATCCATGTAAATGGCCTGTTTCCCTTAAGCAATCTTTTTTTCTCTCTCTTCTCATACAGGTTGGCCTCAAACTTGCAATCCTTCTGCCTCAGTCCCCTGATTTTGTACATGTAAACCACCACACTCAGCTTCCAACAATCTTTAAGACTTAAGTTTTTGTTAGCATATAGTAATTGTACATAATGGGTTTCATTTTGACATTTTTTTTCCTTCGAGACAAAGTTTCTATGTGTAGCTCTGGCTGTCCTGGAACTTGCTTTGTAGACCAGGCTGGCCTCAACTCCGAGAGATCCATTGGCCTCTGCCTCCCAAGTGCTGGGGTTAAAGGTGTGTGCCACCACCACCTGGCCTCATTTTGACATTTTCAAACATCTACAGTGTGTCTACAATGTGTCTTTATCATAATCACCCCTCCCCTCCTGCTGCTGTTCTTCTCTCTCCCCAGATAGTCCTCCTCTACTGTCAAGTCTATCTTTTCTTTCCTTTTGTTTGTGTGTTTGACCCAGTGGGTTTTCTTAGGTTTGTTTTCAGGAGTATGGATGAGAAGTTATTTACAGGAATATGGGCACCTTGCCAGAGCCTACACCACTGAAGAAAATGTCTCTCCCTTTCCCAGAAACCATTAACCCTCTATAGATCCTCAAGGTTGGGTGGGGCCTAGTGAGTCACTGATGAGCCCAACCTTACACAGATTTTAGGCACATAATCACAACTGCTGAGAGTTTAAGAAAGTAATGTCCAGCTGGGTGTGGTAGCCCATGCCTTTAATCCCAGTACTCAGGAGGCAGAGGCAGGCGGATCTCCGTGAGCTCGAGGCCACCCTGGTCTACAAAGCCAGTTCCAGGACAGACTCCAAAGCTACACAGAGAAACCCTGTCTCAAAAAACCAAAACCAAAAACTAAGAATATTTGAGGGTGGACAAGATGGTTTAGCAGGCAGTGATGCCTCCTGATAAGCTTGATGACCTGAACTTGATCCCCGGGGCACATGGTGGAAGGAGAGAACCAGCTTCCAACTTGTCTGCTGACCTCCATGCACACCATGGCAGGCACTCATGCATGCATGCATGCACACATACACATGTGCATTCACACAAAGTAAATGAACGAAGCATAATTTTTTAGAAAGAGAATATTTTAAGTAGTCCTCACAGTTCCTTTGTGCACACCCTTGGAAGTTAAGCCTTTTGTTGTTTTTCCTTTGCTGGCTCTTGCAGGAAACAGCACAGGCTGATCTGGGCTGGAGAGTCTGGGTCAGAACATCAAGGTGCAGGGCATCACTTTACAATTAGTCAGAAAAATTTAGAAACTCAAAGCTCAATAACTTTGTTCCCTTCCCTGGAAGCTTCCAGAAATCTAGACTTAGAAATTACAAATTACAAGGGAGTTGCTTTAGAATACCTGTCTGCTGGGGCTGGGCAGGTGGCTCTGCAATTAAGAGCGCTGCTGCATGATGATGGCTCAGTGGTTAAGAGCGCAGGTTGCTCTTCCAGAGGTCCTGAGTTCAATTCCCAGCAACCACATGGTGGCTCACAACCATCTTTCATGGGATCTGATGCCCTCTTCTGGCCTGCAGGGACACATGCACATAGAGCACTCATATACATAAAATACATACATCAGTCTTAAAAAAATAAAGGCACTGCTGCTCTTCCAGAGTACCTGGGTTCGATTCCCAGCATCTGCTTGGTAGCTTACGGTGGCCTGTAACTCCAGCTCAGGGGATTAGATGCCCTCTTCTAGCTTCCCTGTCTCCAGGCATATATGTGGTTCACAGACATCCTTATAGACAAAATACCCACTTACATTTACAAAACAAAACCTGCCTTTTGCTGGAGCAAATCAGTCAAATCAGGGGCTGGAGAGATAGCTCAGAGGTTAAGAGCACTGCTTGTTCTTCCAAAGGTCCTGAGTTCAATTCCCAGCAACCACATGGTGGCTCACAACCATCTGTAATGAGATCTGGTGCCCTCTTCTGGCTTGCATGGATATGTGCAAGACAGAAGACTGTATACATAATAAATAAATAAATCTTAAAAAGAAAAAAAAACAGTCACTTTTTTTTTTTTTTAAACTATGACAGAGAAAGCCGGGCGATGGTGGCGCACGCCTTTAATCCCAGCACTCGGGAGGTAGAACCAGGCGGATCTCTGTGAGTTCGAGGCCAGTGAGTTCAAGGCGAGCCTGGGCTACCAAGTGAGTTCCAGGAAAGGCGCAAAGCTACACAGAGAAACCCTGTCTTGAAAAAAACAAAAACAAAAACAAAAAACAAAAAAAAAAAAAACTATGACAGAGAGGGAAGGCAATGCCTGACATGGTTTAAATGTGAAGCCCAAAAGCTTTTAGAGCTTAGCTTCTACTTGTCTCCCAGTGACATCCCTGTGATTTCTAAGGAAGAATTGGTTACAAGGATAAAATTGTAACCTTTTGTTTGTTTAATAAAAGTAGAACACATTTTCTTATAATATTCTGTTTAATCTTTCTCTTCCTATAAAATAGATTTTTTTCATCAATCCTTACTATGGGAAATATTTTGTTACTTATAGTTTCATATTTGTGGACAGATTATTTTAGGATAAAATACATCTGAGAATTAAGTCTGTTTGGAATCTGTGATATTTTTTGTCTATTATGGAGACCTTTTCCTTAAATGGAACTTGTCTCAATTTGGAAGAGCTCCTAGCTTCCCTTCCTTGAACTTGAAGACCGTAATGTAAGATCAGTGCCGCTTACTTTTAAACTTTGCCTAGGACACGTAACCATCAGAAATTCCACCTGAGACTTGATAAAATCATAGTCCTTACAAAGTTCTGTTCCCAGGTAGCTTCCTTAGTGACTGTATGATTACTCATCTCAGTAATTTTCTTGTAATCAGGACTTCCTGACAGCGTTTCGGGGACCCCAGGAAGGAGTCTCAGCCCCACCCTTTCATCCTCAGCAGCCTGTGGAGTTCAGCTAGGCTCTTAGGGACTTTCCTTTAGGTCAAACCAGGATTTGTGGCTTCACCACAGGAAAGACTTTCAAGACCAGCAAGTATGAAGGCTTTATAAAGATGTTGTAATACAGGTTCAAGTATGAGACTTATGAGAGAGGCACGAGGAAGACAAAATACACCCGAAGTCATGGGTGTGGATACAGTGCTTACTTTCCTATTGCTGAGCCAAAAAACATGGCCCAGGCAACTACCAATAGGAATGGTTTACTGGGGGCAACTACCAATAGGAATGGTTTACTGGGGACAGTTCAGAGGGACGGGAGTCCATCACCATCCTGCTTGGGAGCACGCTCCCCGGAGCAGCAGCAGAGGGCTCCCATACTGATACACAAGAAGGAAGAGAGAGTACACTGGCAATCGCAGGAAGCTTTTGAAACCGTAAGCCCGACCCAGTAATACGTCTACCAACAAGGACACACTTCAAATACCAGAGATTTATGGGGACCTGGGTTCAGTGTCAAGCACCCTCATGGCTGCTGACAACCATCTGTAAGTCCAGACACCCTGTAATCCAACACCCTCTTCTGATCTGTGGGCACCGCCCGCGTATGGCACACATACATACAGGCAAAACACTTATTCCCATAAAATAAAAATAAGTCACTGCTTAAGTCATAGAATCGATCTTCTCAGGGTGCTTATAAGAATAATAAATAAATATAAGTAAGTATAAAAGTACCCGAGAGCTGGACCTAGTCCCCTGATCTGTAATTCCAGCTACATGGCCCGGGGGGCTGCAACAGAAGAAATGAAAGTTCAAGGCCAGCCTGAGTTATAGAGTAAATGCAAGGCCAGACTTGGAACTTTGAGAGTCTAAAGTATAGCTCAGGCCAGGCATTGTGTGGCATTGTGGTGGATACCTTGGCTGTCCTGAAACTCAATTTGTAGATCAGACTGGCATCAAACCCAGAGAGATCTAGTGGAGGACACCTTTAATACCAGCATTTGGGAGGCTCAAGGCCAGTCTAGTCTATACAGTGAGTTCCAGGCCAGCCTAGGAGAGATTGTGAGATCCTGTTTCCAAATTAAAAAAACAATCAAACAAAAAAACGTGTAGCTCAGAAGCAGAGCACATGCCTAACATGCATTAGGTTCAGTGCATGCCTGCACACACACCTTAGATTTTTAGAGCAGGCATGATGTGAATTGTGCTTATGAGTTTTTCTTTTCAGCCTATAGAATGTACAGCCCTCCCTGAACCCCACCCCCTCTCTGTTACTCTACCCATGTTGGGTCAACACTTTCCATCTACTCTTTTTCACAGGGTTCTTGTAAGAGTTATTCTAAGCCGGGTGGTGGTGCCGCACGCCTTTAATCCCAGCACTCGGGAGGCAGAGCCAGGCAGATCTCTGTGAGTTTGAGGCCAGCCTGGTTACAGAGCAAGCTCCAGGACAGGCACCCAAACTACACAGAGAAACCCTGTCTCAGGAAAAAAAAAGGGGGGGGGAGTTATTCTACACATACTACTCACTTCACCTTCGACTCAGAAATTAAATTTCATTGATTTTATCACAAGGAAATGATTTTTATCACATTGAGAGCCACATACAGAGAATTATATGTGTTGACTAACCTTAGTACAATAATAAAAACAAGAAACAGCCTAAGTAATTGATCGTATGGAAACTTTTAAAAATGAAATCAGCAGCTTGGGAAACGGCTCACTGGGTAAGAATGCTTGCTGAATTCAAACCCCCAGTGTCCATGTGAAAAAGGCAGGCATGGCTGCACCTGCCTGCAACCTAGCAGTGTAGGCGGTGCAGGCGGGAGTAGACTGGAGCTTGCTGGCTGCCAGCCTAACGCTGGGTTTGGAGAGAGGCATGGTCTCTAAAGAATGAAGAATGGTCGAGCAGGACTCCCATTGTCTTTTCCGGCCACTGTGCCTATCCGGGGGCACATGCTCCTACATATGTGTCTTCCCCCACACACACACACACAATCAACTCTAAGTTAGGAATTGCTTCTGCTGTAGATATCAGAAAGCTGGCTAGGGTAGAAGCCGCTGTGCTGGCTGAGGCGGTGTGCTGGCTGACACACCCTTGGGGTCTGTGTCCCCCTCTGTCACTCTGTGGTGTCTGTCTTTCATACCTGATTATTCTACAGTCCAGTAGGGCGACTGTAATTCTAGCCAGCAGGTATAAGCTCCAGCAGGAAGAAAGACTATACCGAGAAAATGGGACACAGGTCATTCACCAACTGTCTCTTAGAGTCCAAAGGCTGACTCCAACACGCCTGTTTACACTCTGCCAGCACGGTTACCAAAGCAGAACTCCCACTGTACCAAAGAAGATAGAAACCAGGCAAAGGTTATTCCTAGACCCGGGCTTTGCACTGATTAGAAGGGCACCCTAGGCAAAGGGGAAGCTCATTTGGTCGGAAATGAGCTTGTTTTTATGTACATACATTAATGTGCTTGAATTCTTTTGAGTCTGTATTTTTTTTGTTTTTGTTTTTCGAGACAGGGTTTCTCTGTGTAGCTTTGCGCCTTTCCTTGAACTCGCTTTGGAGTGATTCTGTATTTTCTTACATTGAGTTGGAGGGAGGCAGTTGGGATGTCTTGCAGTCCCTGCCTGGTCCATGTGCTTTTTAACTCGAATCAGTTCTTGAGACAGTCTTACTCTGTAGCCCAGGCTATCCTAGAACTCACTGTTGTAGCCTAGGCTGGCCTCAAACTCTAGAACTCCTCCTGTTTCAGCCTCCCAGGTGCTAGAGTTACAGATGTGAGTCACGATGCCAGCCTTTGTTTTTGTTGTCTTTGAGTTTCACTGTGTAGTCCTGACTGGCCTGGAACTCGCTGTTGAGCAGGCTAGCCTTAAACTTTCAGGAAATCTTCCTGCCTCTGCTTTCCAGGTGCTAAGATTCTAGGCGTGTGCCATCATATCCAGCTTGTAAGATCTTTTTTGTTTGGTTTGTTTTGTTTTTGAGACAGGGTTTCTCTGTGCACCTCTGGCTGTCCTGGAACTCACTTTTTAGACCAGACTGGCCTCAAACTCAGAGATCTGATCTGCACTTCCTCCTGAGTGCAGGATTGAAGGTGTGCACCACCATGCACACAGGATCTGTCTTAAAAAGATGCTGTCTTTCTAAGTTCTTGCCAAGAGGCCAGTATAACTAACTGCCTTTAGCATTGCCAAATAAGTTACATCTCAACCACCTGGTCCTTATTAAATATCCCTTAATGAAAGTGCCTTGTACGTGGAGAGGCATGGGTTCTTACTGTTTTTTATATAAATTGTCCTTCAACTTGAATTATACCAAGCACACAGGAAATATCTTTATTCTTATATATGTTTACCTTAGGTAAAGAGATTGAAACAGCTCAGGCCGTATTGGTAGAGGAGGACAGTGAAGGTTCTCATACACAAGGCTAGTCTAGGGTAAGAATTTGACTTTGCCCTTGGCTTCTGGGAGGCGGGTGCCATAGCTGATAGAACTGGCTTCAGTGCAGACGTTGGGCAATATAGTGTCAGTCACATGGAGGCTGAGATCAACTGTAGCCAGTCAGTGACTCGGAAAACTCTGAACACGGAAACGTGGCACACTCTCCTGGTTGCCACTGCCACACCCTGAAGCTGGACCAATGCCATGCCTCTACAGGGAGCACAATGTGACCTCTGCATCCAGAAACTTCCTAGACTCCACCTTAGGCATCTCTTCCTTTGGCTGACTTTATACCTTTTCTCTGTCAATCATGCGTGGAACAAGTGTCAGCAAGTGGTCCACGTATTTCTAGTGGATTGCTCATGGTTTAGGGAAACTTCTGAACTTGCAGCTCAAAAATCAAGGGCTCAGTGGTAAAGGCACTTGCTGCTCAACCTGATGACCTGAGACCCAGGGACGCACATGGTGGAAGGAAAGATCTAATTCCTGAAAGTTGTCCACACACACACACACACACACACACACACACACACACACACACACTATGGTGTATATGTATACACCCCCCAATAAGTAAAGAAACTGACCTTTTTAAAAAGTGTAGGGGTTGGGGATTTAGCTCAGTGGTAGAGCACTTGCCTAGCAAGTGCAAGGCCCTGGTTTTGGTCCTCAGCTGGGGGGGGTGGGGGGTGGAGTGTAGGCATTGTAGGGGGCTGTAGCCACTGAACTCTCTGACCTCAAGCCCCTTGTAGAAGCCTCAATGGAGTCAGCAGCACTGGAGGTAGGCCTTGTGCTAGATGCAATGTGCCAGAGGGAATGTGCTAGAAAAAGAAGTAGAAAGAGCAGGGAGAACTATCAAGTTAATAAGAGGCCCAAAGTGAACATTCTGTTTGAAGAGAGGGTTCCAGGAGCAGTAGAGCAAAAGACGCTCTTTCTGATTTCATTGTCTTCATGCTCCTAGGAAGGCTGGCCATGTTAGAACTCCTTCTCAAGCAGACTGAAGCAAGGTAAAGCCAGAATTTTAGGGAAAACATTTGTATATGATGGGCTTTCTTTAGGTCAGCGGTTACTAATGACACTCTCCTGAAGTCAAACAGCATCATTCCTAACAAGGAGGAGCAAACAGTTCCTCTCTAGATGCTAGAGAGAAATAATGAATACATTTCAAACCAATAATGGGAACAGTTTCCAATGAGCTCCCTTTAGCCAGTGCCATTCTAGGCACAAAGACAACCTCAGAAAAAAACAAAATCTCAATGGATCAGGAATCTCAGGAACTTGACTGAGTGCTGAAGGAGGAAACAGGATCTCAGTGGCTCAGTTCTGATCGCACAGTCTTCTAAAAGTCACCGTCTCGAGCCAGGGGGACGGCGCAGTGGGGAAAGACACTGGTCCCCAAGCCTGATGGTCTGGGCTCAATCCCAGAACTCACATAAAGATGGGAGGAGACAGATGACTCTTGAAAATTGTCCTCTGGGGCCGGGCGGTGGCGGCGGCGGCGGCGGCGGCAGCGGCGCACACTTTTAATCCCAGCATTCAGGAGGCAGAGGCAGGCGAATCTGAGTTCAAGGCCAGCATGGTCTACAGAGCGAGATCAAGGACAGGCACCAAAACTATACAGAGAAACTCTGTCTTGAAGAGAGAGAGAGAGAGAGAGAGAGAGAGAGAGAGAGAGAGAGAGAGAGAGAGAGAGAGAGAGAGAGAGAGAGAGAGAGAGAGAGAGAGAGAGAGGAGAAAATTGTCCTCTGACTTGCAGAACCATGCTGTGGCATGCACCTCCAGGGAGCAAGGCTGGATTTTGTAGCCGTGTTCCTTTCTCTAAGCCCAGCCTCTGCTCCCTGGGCTGTTGGCCATGCTCACTGCAGGAACATCCTGAGTGAGCCGACAGACCTGGGCTCTCTAGAGAAGACTGGGAATGTGGGTAGAGGTCACCAGTGAGTCAAAGGCAATAATGACAGGATTTAGTGATGAGACGCCTGTCATTTTCCTGTTGAAAACCTTGTGACTCTTCTTGGCCCAGAGTTCTAAGGTCAGTTATTGACCCTCCCCGTAGGTTGTGTAGACAGCCTGCCTGTTTGGGAGCAAAGAGAGCTGTGTGTGTGGTGTGTGATGAGCCTGGATTTCTAGCAGTTTTATGTTTGTAAGCCTTATTTCTCTAATGACATCTGAGCATGTGAAGGGTAGGGAGCTCCTCAAATGTTGATATAATTCCTCACAAAGCTGAGCACACACCCACTGGGTCTCAAGAAGGTTATTCCTGCCTGATTGTGGTGGTGGTGGTGGTGGTGATGGTGGTGGTGGTGGTGGTGGTGGTGATGGTGGCAGTGATGGTGGCACATGCCTTTAATCCCAGAATTTGGGAGGCAGAGGCAGGTACATCTCTAAGTTTGAGGCCAGCCTGGTCTACACAGCAAGTTCCAGGACAGTCAGGGCTACACAGAGAAACCTTGTCTCAAAAAAAAGATAATAATAATAATGAAGGTTATTCTCACCTTCAAGTGTGCTTATTCTCTCTTTCAGTGAGTTTCCAGATGACCCCAGAGTACAGTGGGACACAGAGCGTGTGGCCAGCACCCTCCTCCAACACATAAAGGTCAATGACATCAACCTGGTAAGACAATGCACTCTGAGTGGAAAGCCCAGGCTCTCCGTCCTGTCACCCGGGCTGGCTTCTGCCGCTTGTCTTATGGCTGCCTCCCACCCCAGCCCTACTCCAAGCCCACTCTAAAAGGCTGTCTGCTAGCCGGGCGGTGGTGGCGCATGCCTTTAATCCCAGCACTCGGGAGGCAGAGCCAGGCGGATCTCTGTGAGTTCGAGGCCAGCCTGGGCTACCAAGTGAGCTCCAGGAAAGGCGCAAAGCTACACAGAGAAACCCTGTCTCGAAAAACCAAAAAAAAAAAAAAAAAAAAAAAAGGCTGTCTGCTAAACCCATTGAAGAGCAGACACGCCTTCCAATTATGTTTGACTTTATGAGTGATCAAGTGAAACTCCCGTAGATCAACCTGTTTCTGTCTCGGAAATGCTAGGATTAAAGCCATTCACCAGCATGCCCAGCTAGCCTCCATTTTTTTTTTTGTTTGTTTTTTTGGTTTTTAGACAGGGTTTCTCTGTGTAGCTTTGGTGCCTGTCCTTGATCTCGCCCTGTAGACCAGGCTGGCCTCGAACTCACAGAGATCTGTCTGCCTCTGCCTCCTGAATGCTGGGATTAAAAAAAGGCATGTGCCACCACCGCCCGGCCCCAGAGGACAATTTTCAAGAGTCATCTGTCTCCTCCCATCTTTATGTGAGTTCTGGGATTGAGCCCAGACCATCAGGCTTGGGGGACCAGTGTCTTTCCCCACTGCGCCGTCCCCCTGGCTCGAGACGGTGACTTTTAGAAGACTGGGCGATCAGAACTGGGCCACTGAGATCCTGTTTCCTCCTTCAGCACTCAGTCAAGTTCCTGAGATTCCTGATCCGTTGAGATTTTGTTTTTTCCTGAAGTTGTCTTTTTTTTTTTTTTTTTCTTTTTTTTTTTTTTTTTTTTAGCAAGTTAGGGCTCTGAAATAGTCAGTTCTGTTGAAATCCTTCTGCCTCAGCCTCCCAAGTGTCGAGATTAAAGGTGTGCACCACCACACCTGACTGAAACAGTCCACTTTAAAGTTGCCAAGGTTTACTTTCCAAATCTCAAAATAGTAATTATTCATAGGTTAATAGCTAAAATTCACTATTCAAAGCCTTTCTCATTTGATTGACTTTTGTTAAAAGATAGATACTGCTGGATAAGAAGCCTATTGGGCTTTAAAAAAATATTTTCTATATAATCTTTTTTTGGTTTTTGGTTTTTGGTTTTTGGAGACAGGTTTCTCTGTGTAGCATTGGTGCCTGTCCTTGATCTCGCTCTGTAGACCAGGCTGGCCTCAAACTCACAGAGATTTGCCTGCCTCTGCCTCCTGAGTGCTGGGATTAAAGGCATGTGCCACCACTGCCCGGCAATCTTTTTTAAAATATTTATTTATTATGTATACAGTATTCTGCCTGTGTGTGTCCCTACAGGCCAGAAGAGGGCACCAGATCTCATTACAAGTGGCTATGAGCCACCATGTGGTTGCTGGGAATTGAACCCAGGTCCTCTGGAAGAAGAGTCAGTGCTCTGAATCGCTGAGCCATCTCTCCAGCCCACCTATTGGGCTTTTCAGTCAATGACCCCTTCATTTATCCATTAGACCTTTTTTTTTTAAGACTTTTTTTCTTTTTGTTATGTGTACGTATGAGCCTATGTGAACATATGTACACCCTGTGTATGAGGGAGCGCATGGAGGCCAGAAAAGGGTGTTGGGTCCCCTGAAATTAGAGTTCAGGTGGTTGCCTGGGTGTCCTGGAAGAGCAGGAAGCACTCTTAGCCACTGAAGCCATCTTTCTGCCTCAGCACCCTTCTCTCTTACAGTAGTGGCTTTCAGAGGACTACCCCCAACCCCGGCCTCGTCATCGTGTGTTAGAGCTGTTGGCCACTCCATTTGTAGGAGAAACTCATCATTCCAAACTCAGAAGTCAGGGCCTTTCTTGATCTGGCCCTCACATCTTGAACATAGGTGAACGGGTTTGTCCTCCTTAGGGGCTGAGTTTCTTTTACAGCAGCTGGTGGTGAGGCGGACTCAGAGCAGTGTGCAGGATGACAGGCATGAGTAACATGTCCCGTTTCTTTCTTCTTCCATCTTCAAAGACACTGTGTCAATGTCTGCTTCCTGTCACATGGCCTTTTCCTCTGACCCCCTTGTGCCCTCTGTTAAGGTCACAGTGATTACACTGAGCCCACCAGCCCACCCAGAAGAACCTCTCCATCTTGAAAGCCTTAATCACATTTGCAAAATCCCTTTGGCTACATGAAGTAACAACTCAGGGTCCAGGGAGGCAGGACATGTGTAGCATGCGTATTATTAAGCCTACAGAGCAACCTTACTCTGATGGGTTGAGTCTAGGGATCTGCTGGTGATTAGGGGGAAACAGAAATGTGTTCTTTTAATAGTAAAACCCAGTTCTGATGCCTGGAAAATTCCTGACTCTGGGGCACTTTCTTTCTTTCTTTTTTTTTTTTTTTTTTGGTTTTTTGAGACAAGATTTCTCTGTGTACTTTTGGTGCCTGTCTTGGATCTCTCTCTGTAGACCAGGCTGGCCTTCGAACTCACAGAGATCCGCCTGCTCTGCCTCCCGAGTGCTGGGATTAAAGGCGTGCGCCACCCCTGCCACCTGGCCGGGGGCACTTTCTAATGATGGTCTGAGACCAATGAATGGTTGGAGGACTATGCCAGAGAGGTTCTGAGTTTCAGGGCTGGGGTTCTAGCCCAGTGGGTAAGTGCTTGCCTAGTATGCACAGTGCCCTGAGTTTGAATCCCAGCAATGCAAAAATCAAGAAAGAAGGAAAAACTGCTTCTTAGTTTTAAGAAAGGGGAACATTTATCCTGGCTTTTTTAATTTTTTTATGAAAAAAAAATTTCATAGTCACGGAAGAAACAGAGCAAGAATGAGTCTTTTCCCAGACTGCCTAGTTTCAGTTCTAGCCCCTTCTTCTGTGCGAGGACACTTTCTGTCCTTGGGGACAACCCTTCTGTTCCCATCACTCTCTAACCGACCATCTCTGGTCCCTTTCCTGAATCCTGTCTTCTTGTGTTTCTTCTATGATCACACTGACGATGTCTGTGCAAATGGACCCAGAGGCAGCCTAAGCTAGACTGCCGTGAGCCTGACTCCAGGACGATGTACTTGTGGTACGGCATGAGGAAAGGAACCCCAGGGAGTCAGGCTGCCTCTGCCTGAACAATGCCTGTGCAGCAGCCAGCCAAGCAAATAAATGTGCTCGTCCGTGGCCAGGCAGATAAGAAACAAGTATCTGTTGAGACAAGTTCTCATGTGTCCCAGACTGGCCTCACACTCATTGTGGATCAAGGATGACCCTAACCTTCTGATCCTCGTGCCTCTCTCTCCCAGGAACTGGGGTCACACACAGGCACCACCACATCAAAGCTCACGCAGTGCCGAGGAACAAACCCTGGATTTCATGCATGCTAGGCAAGTTCCACCAACTAAGCCACATCCCCAGCCTACAGCAACCGTAGCCTGAGCCCGGGAGACATCTCGGTCAGTAAAGGCTTGCCTTGCAAGCATGAGCACTTGTGTTTGATCTCTAGGGCCCATGTTGGAAACAAACAAAATCCAGGCATGGCGCTGTGTGTTTATGAGTCCAGCATGGGGAGAGAGAGACCCCCTGGCCTGCCAGGCTAGCCTGATCAGCAAGCTCCAGGCATGTGGGAGAGCGAACCACACACTGACAGTTGCCACACACAGACCTACCTGCTTGGGCTGCTCAGAATTTGAAGAGTTTCAGGCTCTGCTCTTCCCTTCCCCAAAGGAGTGGTGAAGGCTGCTTTGAAGCTGAGGCAGCGGTGAAGCCATCCAACAGCTCTGAGTGAGCCCTTCCTCCCCGGGTCTGTCCCTACAGGTGGTGACTTTTGATGCAGAAGGAGTCACTGGTCACAACAATCATATTGCGTTGTACAAAGCGGTGAGGTATGCGTCTCCGGGTGATGGAAGTGGGAAAGGGTTTCTCCATTTGCTCAAGGGTCACAGTCACTAAAACACCTTCCCGAGCCCCAGAAAACTTAGGCTTTTGTCGTCAGGCATGGTTGCCCTACTGCTCATCCATCGACCCACCTTGCCACACCCTTTTGTTGTTTGTTTGTTTGTTTAACATGTATGGGTGTTTTCTCTTTATGCACGTCTGTGTACCAGTACACCATGTGCATGCAGTGCCCACAGAGGCCAGAAGATGGCAGCAGATACCCCAGGAACTAGAGTTATAGGTGGTTGTGAGCCTTTATGTGGTTGCTGGGAATTGAACCAGGTCCTCTGGAAGAATAACCAGTGCTATAAACCACTGAGCCATCTCCCTAGCCCCACAGGAGTGAGAATGACTGTCTCCTAAATTTTTTTTTAGTTTTTTTTTTTTTTTTTTTTTTTTTTAGATTTTCTTTATTTACTGAATATTGTATAGACATACTGTGTTTTTGCAAGGTTTTATTGGTCTAGCCAGGAAGTGGTAGCACACACATTTAATCCCAGCACTAGGAGGCAAAGGAAGGTGGATTTCTATAAGTTTGAGGCCAGCCTGGTTTATATAGTGTAGCCCAGGGCTACACAAAGAACCCCTATCTTGAAAAAACAAACAAAAAATTTCTTATTGGCCCATACTAAATATACATGATAGTGGGTTGTTCATAATTTTCAGTCATGTATATGATGTGTTTTGATCATATTCATCCTCCATTGCTCTCTCTTCCCCCTTCCCTAGGTTAAGACACTGACGATCCTTCCTGTGTGTGTGTGTGTGTACATATACATACATATATATGTGTGTATGTATATGTATATATTTGTTGTTGTTTGTTGATTGGTTTTGTTTTTGAGACAGGGTCTTGCTATGTAGTCCTGGCTGGTCTAGAACTCACTATGTAAACCAGGCTGGCCTCAAACTTAACAGTGAACCTCAGGCCTCTGCCTCTTGATGCTGGGATTACAGGTATGCACCTGTCCAGCTTAACAGCTGAATTCTGTTTTTACACCCTGGATCATACAAATGGGTAACTGATTCTATTTCCATCTTGATTTTGGCCACAGAAACCTGACAGGCCAAATCCTCAGCCCTCTGAGTGAATGAAGGAGACTCCAGGAGTGAGACCTGTGGACCAGCACACTGAGTTTTATCATCCTTGCCCCTCCCCCTCACTGATGCTCTGTTAAGTTTCTCCTAAGCTGTTCCCAGACTTTTGCTTTGTTTTAGTGTTTGGAGAAAGATGACAGACATGCATAATATGACGTCCCAATTGTTGGCCTGTTCGCACACCTATTCTCCAAGCATTTGGGAGACTGTGGCAGGAAGGTCTCAGCATCAGGCATTGTAGGCCACAAGCAAGACCATCGCCGTGTGCGCCCCCCCCCAAAAAAAAAAACTCACATTTTCCACCACCATCCTATTTTATTGATAAAATTGTTCATCTTACCAGTGAAACTGAAATGGAGCCTCAAAAATGGTGCATGACTTAGGGTCAAACAGACACAGACTGTGTTCCCTGTCCTCTGGTGAATACTTCTGCAGAGCTCAGGTCCTGTCCTCCATACTGAGGAAGGAAAGGGACACTGCAAAGTCTTGTTCTCCCTTCTTCTAAACATGCTCACCGTTCTCAGACCTCCATCAAATTGGCCTGTAGGAAGGCCTGTGGGGGCATTTTCTTTCTTTCTTTTCTTTCTTCCTTCCTTTATTTCTTTCTTTCTTTTCTTTTCTTTTCCTTTCTTTTTTTCTAAGATTTATTTATTATGTATACAGTATGCCTGCAGGCCAGAAGAGGGCACCAGATCTCATTATTGATGGTTGTGAGCCACCATGTGGTTGCTGGGAATTGAACTCAGGACCTCTGGAAGAGCAGCCAGTGCTCTCAACCTCTGAGCCATCTCTCCAGCCCGGGGGCATTTTCTTGATGAATAATTGATGTAGGAGGGCCCGGCCTACTGTGTGTGGTGCCCCCACCCCATGCCAGGTGGTCCTAGGGTGTACTAGAAAGCAGGCTGAGCAAGCCAAAAGTAGCAAGCGAGTAAGAAGTGCTCCTCCATGGCTTCTGCTTCAGTTCCTGCCTCCAGGTTCCTACCCGAGTTCTTGACCCGACTTCCCTATAACAGACAGTGATCTGGGAGTTTTAAGGTGAAATAATCCCTTTCCTCCCAAAGTTGCTTCTGGTCATGGTCTTTATCACAGCAACAGAAAGCTAACCAGGACACTAGTCAACACTGAAATGGAGGCACAGGAAGAGCAGGGAACTCGAGGGCACAGCTTTCTGCAAACAGGCCTGCCTGCGGCTGGTATTTCTTCCGAAGCTGGAGTGCCACAGGCTCTCAGAATTCCTGAGTTCTCAGCACCAATGTGGGCCCTGTACTTCAGATAAAGCAACATGTGGGCATGCTGACCAGCCTCTGAAACTTTTCTCCACCTGTCTGCTAAACCCATCAGACTCACCTTTGTCCTCGCCTGCCTCTGCCCTTCTGTGGTATTTGGTCCTGTCACTCATCACAATGCTGCTTTGACTATCCCCAGGCTCTGCCCAGAGTGCAGGACAGGGCATCTCCTCAGCATCCCAGAAACCTCTTTCAGGGTTTTCTGCTTCTTAAGGTTCCCATGCTCTTATCAACTCTCTTCTTGACTTCTTCACTTTAGCCCCTGCCCCTGAGCCCCTCTTCCTGTGTGTGTGTGTGTGTGTGTGTGTGTGTGTGTGTGTGTGTGTGTGTGTGTGTGTGTTGTCTGGGTCTAGCCACTTCTCCTTCTGTGTCCCCAGTCTTCTGATAACAAAGCCAGGAAGCAAATGCACAGATTAGTGGTGTTAGATTTACTGTGTCCCTCTCTAGAGCAGTGAGCTCAGAACAACTCTCATTGTCACACAGTGGGAGTTAGGGGGCCAGAAGGAGAAAGGAGATACTAGAGGAGAAACATCAATTAACATGTTCAAACATTCTTTCACTATACTTACATAATTTTCTTTTTCAAGGCAGGGTTTCTCTGTGTAACAGCTCTGGCTATCTTGGAACTCACTCTGTAGACCAGGCTGGCCTTGAACTCAAAGAGATCTACCTGCCTCTGCCTCCTGAATGTATAATTTCTTGTTTGATTATTTTTGTTTTTTTGAGACACTTTCTCTGCGTAGCCTTGGCTGTCCTGGAACTCACTCTGTAACCCAGGCTGGTCTTGAACTCACAGAGATCTATCTGCCTTTGCCTCCTAAGTGCTGGGATTAAAGGCTTGCACCACCAAGCCCAGCTAATTCACATTATTATTTCAAGTGAAAAATAATTTGAGGATAATTATCCTCATCTTTAATGAGTAAAACTTGGGTCAGATTGTTCCATAAGCCATACCCAGCTTCTGCATTAAGCTGAGTGGGAATGAAATGCCCACTCTGGTCCTCTCAGCAATAGCCAGGAATCCTGTATATTTAGATGTGTATATACATGTATATAACATATAGATATGTTTATGCAATAGAAACCACTGGGAGCCTGTGTGTTTGGCTGGGGCATGGGCCACACAAGCCTTGCTCTAATGTCTCTCCTGTTAACACAGAGGAGTAGGTGACTCGTACCTTCTCTAATGCTTGTCCTCTCCATCCTCCAGGCCCTGCACTCAGAAGGGAAGCTGCCTAAAGGTGAGGAAGCCTGGTTTTATTGCAAATAGACAATGGTTACTATCCATTTAAGAAATGTACCAAAGACGTTTGCAAATATTGTCAGCCCTCCATATATCTATAGGCTTCTATGTATCTATGGATTTCACAACCTGGGATCAAAATTATTCAAGGGGATGCTGGAGACATGGCTCCCAAGTTAAGAGTATTTACTGCGTTCACAGAAGCCCTGGGTTCAGTTCCCTGCACCTGTATCAGGCAGATTACAACAACCTATAACTCCAGTTCCAGGGACATCAGTGCACATAAATTCATGCAGGCACACACACATGTACACGCACAAATAAAAATATTTTTAAATATGCAAGGAGGAGAAGGGAACTGTACTAAACATGCAGATCCTTTTCTCTTCACTGGTTCCTAGACAATGCAATATAGCAACTATTTCTATGGCACTGACCTTATATTAGGATTATAAGTAACCTAGAGATGATTTAACATGTACAAGAGGGTGTGGGTAGGTTCTATGTAAATACTGTGTCATTCTCTATGACAGACTTGAGTATCCATAATTGCAGTATTTGTGGGAGTCCTAGAACAGTACCACTGTGGACTGAATGAGCACCCTAGACTGTGCACGTGTGGGAAGGTGGGTCACTCTCCCCGAATCAGTCAGGTGTGCAGGACAGGTCAGACTGCATCCACTGCCGAGCGCCCTGTCTGGTTTCCTCCCAGGGAAGGCAGCTGTTCTCCACGCTGGCATTTTGTTAGTCCGCCCAGACTCACCTCCCATCACCCACTTATTAGGGGGTTATAAGTACATCACAAGTTACTTATAGATTGATGAGCTTGAAATAGTAACACTTTCTAGACCCCAGCTGAAGCATAGGACCCCATTGGCCATTCACTGTCTGGAGACATAGGACCCCATTGGCCATTCACTGTCTGGAGACATAGGACCCCATTGGCCATTCACTGTGTGGGAGACATAGGACCTCACTGGCCATTCACTGTCTGGAGACATAGGACCTCACTGGCCATTCACTGTCTGGAGACATAGGACCTCACTGGCCATTCACTGTCTGGGAGACATAGGACCTCACTGGCCATTCACTGTCTGGAGACATAGGACCCCACTGGCCATTCACTGGACATAGGACCCACTGGCCATTCACTGTCTGGAGATATAGGACCTCACTGGCCATTCACTGTCTGGAGACATAGGACCCCACTGGCCATTCACTGTCTGGAGACATAGGACCTCACTGGCCATTCACTGTCTGGAGACATAGGACCTCACTGGCCATTCACTGTCTGGAGACATAGGACCTCACTGGCCATTCACTGTCTGGGAGACATAGGACCTCACTGGCCATTCACTGTCTGGGAGACATAGGACCTCACTGGCCATTCACTGTCTGGGAGGCATAGGACCTCACTGGCCATTCACTGTCTGGAGACATAGGACCTCACTGGCCATTCACTGTCTGGAGACATAGGACCTCACTGGCCATTCGCTGCCTGATGTCCCTCTCTACTTCTCTGAGCAAGTTCAGGCCTGGCCCGCCTCACAGGGGTGACGTGTGCTGTCTTCACAGGCTGAGTCTTAGGAGCACAGGGTGTGTCCCATTTGACTCTTCTGTCCACCCTGTCAGACGGGCAGGCCCTACACTATCAACACTACTTGAGCAACCAGGAAGCTAAAACCCAGAGCAGTTAAGGGACTTTCCACGCCATTTTTTTTTTTTTTTCCAGAGACAGGGTCTCACTCTGAAGCCTAGGCTGAACTCAAACTCGATATGTATCCAGGCTTGCCTGTGACTCATGACAATCCACCTGTCTCTGCCTTCCAAGGACTGGGATGACAGGTGAAAGCCACCACACCCAGCGCCTTGTGTTAGAGCAAGGCCAAAATGAGTCTTTAGCCTCCTGACTCAGACATTCCTGTCTCCATCATCTGTCCCCCACCCTCTAGCACCCGCTTCCTCTTACAGTGACAGAAACAGAGGGTGGGGAGCTTCTGTGGCCGTCACTCTCCCCATACAGGAGAGTACTGGTCAGAGAGCAACGCTCGCTGGCACAAGGACCCAAACATCTGGAGAGCAGCTGCCCTCTGCCTGCCTTGAGCCACCCCGGAGAGGGAAGGTGCTCAGGGAGACACCTGGCTGAGAGCGACAACCTGATCCCATCTGCCATCCCTCCTTGTCCAGGGTGTTCTGTCCTCACTCTGCAGTCTGTGAATGTGCTGCGGAAATATCTCTACTTCCTGGATCTGCCCTGGTCTCTACTGTCACCCCAGGATGTCTTCTTCATGCTCACCAGCCAAGAAGTGGCACGGGCCAAGGTAAGGATTGTACTTCCTGCACACTGCGTCGGGAGCCCGGCCTCAGGCCCCTTGGCTCCTCAAAGCCCTGTGACCTGCCAAGCCCCCTCCACGGGGACCAGGCCTGCCCCGCTTGCTAGGCCATTTCAGCTGCACCTGACAGATTTACTTTTTCAATGACTTGGGCATTTTTTTCTGATTATAAAAACTTTAAATAAATAAATGGCACATGCTCACTTTAGGGAACTCAGAAATACATAACAGCATCAGTAAAATGAAAATAAGGAGCTGGAGAGATGGCTCAGCAGCTAAGAGCACTTGATGCTCTTGCAGGGGACCTGGGTTCAGTTCCCAGCACCCACACTGAGCAGCCCACAACCATCTGTAACTACAGTTCCAGGGGCTCTGTCACCCTTTTGGCCTCCATAGGTACTGTACCTAAGGGGTGCACATACATGTACTCAAGCATACACATACATATAAAATAAATCTTTAAAAAAAAAAAAGCTGGCAGTGGGCAGGTGACCCTGAGACTCTTTAGAGTTGGGGGTAGGGAACTGTGAGTTGATGTGCCTTGCTCTGGGGAGAAGGGGAGATCTGAAAATAACAGTTCCAGAGCCAGTGTCCATCTTTGGTCCTCTTCGATTCTTCCAGAAGGCCATGTCCTGCCACCACAGTCAGCTCCTCTGGTTCCGCCGCCTCTACATCATCTTCTCCAGATACATGAGAATCAACTCACTGCAGTTTCTCTGAAGCCAACAAGAGTTTTCAGAACAAAGGGAGAAACAAATCAAGAAGTCCTTGGGCCTGGCTTTGGGCTGACTTGTCTCCTTAGCCCAGGAGATCCCAGCAAAGCAGCCTCTGAGAACAAACCATGTGGACAGCACGTCACACAGACCCAGCTTCCTCCTTAGGGAGGAAACCACCAAGACTCCAGACTGCACCAACAAAATAATAGCTACCCCGCCAGTTTACCAAATCTTGTAAAAAAAAAAAAAAAGTTGGCACGATAACAGAGTGTGTATCAAACATCTAGCAAGGCCTGGGCAGATTGCCTCTACCATAAATGAATGTAAAGGTGCCATAAAAATAGTTCACATGGGGCGGGAGAGATGGCTCAGAGGTTAAGAGCACTGGCTGCTCTTCCAGAGGTCCTGAGTTCAATTCCCAGCAACCACATGGTGCCTCACAGCCATTTGTAATGAGATCTGGTATCCTCTTCTGGTATACAGACAGACTGTATACATAATAAATCTTTAAAAAAAAAATAGTTCACAGATGTGACTTTTACATTGCTTCCGAAGCAGGCTGTGTTGGTCAGTCTTCTGTTCCTGTAAGGGAAACACCACGGACCAGGGGGTCTATCGAGTTGAGGTTTCCTTAGCTCAAAGTTCTGAGGGTTTTGAAGTCCAAGAGAGAGCATAGCAGCCTCTCCATCACAGTGGGGGGCTTCTCGGTGCACCTCAAAGGCCAAGGCAGCCCCTGGGACACAGAGCAAGTGAGCCAGAGAGTGCTCCTTCAGAGCAAAGCCACACCTACAACAAATGACCTGCCACCTCCAAAAGGTCTTGTCTCTACACACTGGTGTTTTGAAGACCTATGAATTCTAGGGGACACAGCCAAACCATAACACAGATTCAACACACACACACACACACACACACACACACACACACACACACACACACACATTCAGTTGGTTCAATCATGATTCTGTGGGTTTTTGTGACCCCCCTACCAGAACTTTAGTCTAGGTAAGCTGTACTTTATCACCATGGTGGTGCTGGTGTGTGTGTAGATGGTCATATGGGTCCTCGATTTGAGGAGCCAATAAACATACTGGTTCTCTGCCTTTTGAAGATAGAGGCTGGGCGAACACCTTTAATCCCAGAACTTGGAAGGCAGAGGCAGGCACAGGTGGATCTCTGTGAGTTCAAGGCCAGCATGATCTCCATAGTAAGTTTCAGGATAACCAGAACAATGGAGACAGACTGTCTCAGAAAGAAAAACAAAAGAAAACAAAGAAGTAAGAAATAGAGAAAAGAGAAACCTGGAACCTTTTTTTAAGCACTCAAAAATCCAATGTCAACCAGGCAGGGGCAGCGTACATCTTTAATTCCAGCACTTAGGAGGCAGAAGCAGGTGGATCTCTGAGTTTGAGGCCAGACTGGGCTACAGAGTGAGTTCCAGGACAGCCAGGGCCACACAGAGAAAGCCGGTCTTGAAATAGAAACAAAAAAAGAATCTGATGTTGCCAAGCATGGTGGCACACATCTATAATTCCAGTACTCAGGAGGCAGACAGAGGGTAGCTCATTCTGCATGTGGAAGTGCCATAATGAAACACATTAACTCATATGCTAACTTAAAAGATTAATAAAAACACGCATATATGGATATATACAGTATTGACAGATCTTTGTGGGGTTCAAAGGGGCACTAAGATGGATTGTCCTCTGGGTAGGAAATTTACTAGAAGAGTTATTAACACTGGGCAGACAGACATGAGACCTTGTCCCGCCCCCCCCCCCAAAAAAAAACCCCACAAAAACAAAACAAAGAAATAAAAACTACCATTCTAAGCCAGACAGGAAAGTGCACACCTTTAATCCCAGCATTGGTGGGTCTCTGCATCCCAGCCAGGCTGGTCTACATTGTGAGTCAGCCAGTGTGACACAGTGAGATTCTCAGAAAACGAAAACAACCTGGGCATGGTGGCACACGTCTTTAATCTAGTAGAGGCAGGCAGGGCTCTGTGACTTTGAGGCCAGCCTGGTCTACGGATCGAGTTCCAGGACAGTCAGAGCTACACAGAGAAACCCTGTCTTGAAAAAAACCAAACCAACCAAACAAACAAAATGCATAAATTACAATGCTTCCAGGTAGTGGCATTTGAGGATTATTTTGTGCCTGTTCATATTTGTTTCACTATATATCGTAAATTAAGAAGTTGGGGATGGTTGCTCAGTTTGTGTAGTGCTCGCCTAGGTCTGCTCTCCAGCACAGCATAAACTTGTGTGCCAACATTTGGGCTGTGGAGGCAGGAGTATCATAAATTCAAGGTCATCAGATACAAAGCAAGTCTGAAACCAACCCAAGCTACAGGAGACTCTTTAAAAATAAATAATACGGAAAAATCTAGAATGGATATTTTGTTTTGTTTTTTTTTTTGTTTTTGTTTTCCAAGACAAGGTTTTTCTGTGTTAGCCTTGACTTTCCTGGAACTGCTCTGTAGGCCAGGCTGACATGGAACTCAAAGGTCCACCTGCCTCTGTCTCCCAAGTGCTGAGATTAATGGCGTGTGCCACCACCACCCAGAATGGAAGGAATATTTTTAATGGTATTTTATTTGCTGATTGCCCAACTGATGCTATTTCTCTGCAAGTACCTTCTGTGGGACTGCTTAAGCAGTCTCCATTCATGACCCCCTTTCACCTGAGAAAGTTTTACACAACCCCAGATATACAGGTATATAAATCAAGCATTTACTGATAATAAATCATAAAGAAATCTTTCAAAATAATTCTTTGGTATACATGGAATTTTGCCATTTAAGGAAAACTAAATCTGCATACTGAGATGGATGTGCTTGCTTATTTAATATAAAAAATTAAGTTCTGGCTGAGTACTTGATGCCGCAAGGCACCACACCTTCAATATTTTTCATAGATGATCAATATTTTGATTTTATTGTCATTAGTGACAGTGTCTATTCCCATAGATACATACTACAAAATGGTAGAAGTATACTTAGGAATATTTCAGAAACTGATGAAACTCTTGCCCTCATTCCAAGCCAAAATTCATTTCATGATTTCTTACGAAAGTCACCAAATTAAATAGCAACTTTAAAAGTGTGTGTGTGTGTGTGTGTGTTGTGTGTGTGTGTGTGTGTGTGTAGGAGTTAGTTTTGTCCTCCCAGCATGTGGGTTCCAGGGACAGGCAAGCACCTTTACCTGCTGAGCCATCTCACGGGTTCAGTGTTAGATTTAACTAGGTGCTAATCAAGCCACATGCATTTGTAATCTCATAGCTCCTGACATTCACTGGCTCTTCAAAAAGCAGTTATTAAAATCATACATTCAATCAGGCGGTGGTGGCGCATGCCTTTATTCCCAGCACTGGGAGGCAGAGCTAGGAGGATCTCTGTGAGTTCGAGGCCATCCTGGTCTACAGATCCAGGACAGGCACCAAACTACACAGAGAAACCCTGTCTCAGAAAAAAACTAAAAAAAAAAAAACTAAAAAAAACCCAAAAAACCAAAAACATAAAATCATACATTCTGGGGATCTCAAAGATGGCTCAGCAGTTATGTGGGTTTGCTGTTCTTACAAAGGACTTGGGTTCAGTTCCCAGCACTCACTCGGTGGCTCACAATTGCCTCTAAATGACATCCCATGGGCTCCAATAGTCTTTCTTCCTCCTGTGGGCACCATGTGGTGCATATACACAGATGCAGGGAAAAGTCTGCACAAAAATACACATAAAATTCTTTAAAAAAAAAAAAAATCAAACAGTCTAACAATATACTCTAAATACATACTTATTTGATAGGCTTATGCTGAAGAATAGTTCCATAATTAAATCATTATGTTTCTACAAGAGCAGAAAACTTTGTATGTTCAGTTAAAAATAAATAAAGCACTGTAGTTCAAAACGTGCGTAGTCTTAAACCTGAGCTGAGGTGTTGCGGGCGGCACGTGTTGGGTTGCGGCATTAGGGCATGCACAATGCAGAGTGCTCATCTTTGTGTTCAGAAAAAGGCTGGAGCGAAGTTGCACAATACGAAGGTTGAGTCAGAAATACTCAGTTATTATGCATTTGGTTTCTGAATGAATTCTGGTTAGTTTGAGTTTTCATCTGCTGTGTCTTCAGAAGCCTTTGCTCATACATTCCCCCGAACCCCCACGTTCATTTACATACAGAGTCAAAACCACAATCTAAGAGGCGGGACTCCGGGACATCACAGCAGAGGGGACACAGGTGGGCAACATGACCCTGAGCTGCAGGCTCCACCCTGGGTTCTGAAAAGGGGACAGTTCAGAAACTAGTGTCTTCTTGGCAGAGGACAGGAACTAGAGGCAGGGCGACTCTTGAGGCTCTCAGGGCGGCCACAGATACTGCCAAGTGCAGGTGCCCTCGAGTGAAAGGTCGCCCTGGGGAAGCTTAAGACAGGAGGAACGTGCCTTCCTACAAATGATCCTAACGCAGGTCTTCCTCCAGGCAGATGCAGCCCCTCTCTGGAAATGAGCATGGTGGCTGAGATTTTAGTTTGCCGGCACTCAGGAGACAGAGGGAGGAGGACTGAGTTCTAGGATAGCTAGGACTACATCGAGAGACCCTGTCTCAAAAATAAAATGATAGATAGATAGATAGATAGATAGATAGATAGATTAATAAAGTCCATCCCAGGGGCCCAAATAGCCAGTTGTCAGAGTATATGCTAAACAGACTAGGCAGCAGCCCCTGAGGCCTGGAACAGATGTCAAAATTCCAGGGGTTCCTTCAGGAAAACCACCAGGCTGGGAGAGGAGGAGAGACCGATCCTCACCCTACACAAAACAAAACAAAAAAAAAATAGTCCAACCACTTTACCAACAACACTTGCCACAAAGGAAGCGACACCCAAGAGCCACCAGATACAGAACACACGGGGTCTCCACACCTGGGGAGGCTCAGAGGGATGGATCCACTCGGGGAGCGGATGTCACAAGAGGAGCAAAGAGACTTCATAGTAACGGAAGCTCCAAAGCTGGTTTAGATAGAGAGATGCTCTCAGCAGCGGCCAGATGAGAAATCTGCAATAGCACAGGGCATGGTGGTGCACACCTGAAGTTCCAGCACTTGGAAGGCTGAGGCAGGGGGATCTCTGTGAATATAAGGCCAGCTGAGTCTACACAGAGTTCCAAGCCAGCCAAAGCTACATAGTGAGACCCTATCTCAAAAACAAAAAAAAAAAAGATGGATGGATGGATGGATGGATGGATGGATGGGTGGGTGGATGGGTGGATGGATAGTGGATGGATGCGTAGGTGGGTTGATGGATGGGTAGGTGGGTGGATGGATGGGTGAGTGTGTGTGTGTGGGGGTGGATGGATGGGTGGGTGGGTGAGTGGGTGGGTGGGTAGATGGATGGGTGGGTGGGTGAATGGGTGGGTGGTGGGTGGATGGATGGATGGATGGATATACAATGGATATACAATAGCAATGGATGGATGGATATACAATGGATATACAATAGCAAGTGCAAGATCTGTCTGTGAAGAGAGAGTGGGGAAAGCCAAGAAGCAGAAGCCATGCTGGAAAAGGTCAATGACAACCAGGCATCTTGATGTCAGTGAGAGAAGCCCCAAAAAGGGAAAAGGCCACAGGTGGGGTGGAAAGTGTTAAGTTTCAAACCCAGACAAACAGCTGAGGTGTGGTGACATACTGTGTCCCCCAATATATTGTGTGCCCTAATAAAACTTATCTGGGGTCAGAGAACAGAACAGCCACTAGATTAGACATAGCAGCCAGGCAGTGGTGGCACACACACCCTTAATCCTAGCATCCCAGAGGCAGAGATCCATCCAGAGCCCGGCATGGTGGCACACACCTTTACTCCCAGCACTTGAGATCTCATGTCTTTGCTTGGGAAAGACACATGCCTTTAATCCCAGGAAGTGATGGCAGGAAGCAGAAAGGTATATAAAGCGTGAGGACAGGAACTAGAGGCTTTTAAGCTTTTAGGCTTTCAGCAGCAGTTCAACTGAGACCCTCAGGGGTCAGAACTCAGAGACTTTCATTCTGAGGATTCATGGAAACAGGATTGGCTGAGGAGCTGAGGTGAGGTTGGCTGTGGCTTGTTCTGTTTCTCTGATCTTTCAGAAATCACCCAATATCTGGCTCTGGATTCTCTATTTATAAGACTGTTTAAATAACAATTCGTGTTACACTGAGGTGCCTGGTGGACCTGGCCACTAGGTTCTCCCAGCATCTCTCAGTGCCTGTGTGTTAAAGGATATGGCTGGCATACCCCACCCTCTACCCTGAACTCTCCAGCCCAAGGGCTGGGCTGCCCTTCCCCCAGAGGCTCTTCCCAATATAATCTACACATTTTGGTTTGTCCCTTTTGGACCTTTGGCCTCCTGGCTGCTGCCCCTGGTTCTCCTCTCTCCCCTCTCTCTCCTCTCCCTGCCTCTCTACATGGCCCAGCTCAGGTTGGTCATGTCCACTCTGGACTCTCTTAGATGTCCTGGTCCATGCTTCTAGCTGTGCTCTCCCTCTTATCTTCAATAAACTTTCTCCTCCACCATACCTAGGAGTCGTCATGGCCTTTCCTTTTTATTTATTTTTTCAGGAAGGTACAATAAAAGTGAATGTTCATAATTGGAACAAGACTTAAGTTAATTCATCAAAACTCATCAAATCACAAGTGGCTTTTATTTCTTAAAAAATAAAAAATATCTGGGCATGATGGTGCACACCTTTAATTCCAGCACTCTGGAGGTAGAGGCAGGCAGATCTCTATGAGTTTGAGGCTAGCCTGGTCTACAAACTGAGTTCCAGGACAGCCAGGGCTGTTACATAGAGAAACCCTGTCTTGAAAAACTAACTAAAGAAAGAGAGAAGGAAGGAGGGAGGGAGGGAAGAGAGGGAGGGAGGGAAGGAGGGAGGAGAGGGAGGAAGGAGGAGGAAGGAAGGAAGGAAGGAAGGAAGGAATAAAATAAAATAAAAAGAGGCCAGCTCAGCTTCATAGTGAGTTCCAGGATAGCCAGGATTACAGAGACCCTGTCTAAAAAGGTCCACATGGGACCGGGCGGTGGTGGCGCATGCCTTTAATCCCAGCACTTGGGAGGCAGAGGCAGGCGGATCTCTGAGTTTAAGGCCAGCCTGGGCTGCCAAGTGAGTCCCAGGAAAGGCGCAAAGCTACACAGAGAAACCCTGTCTCGAAAAACCAAAAAAAAAAAAAAAAAAAAAAAAAGAAATTCAAGGTGATGCTCTGAGGTGGTGGCGCACACCTTTAATCCCAGCACTCAGGAGGTAGAGGTAGATGGATTTCTGTGAGATGGAGGCCAGCCTGGTCTACAGAGGGAGCAGCAGGACAGCCAGTGTTACACAAAGAAGCTCTGTCTTGGAAAAACAAACAAAACAAAACAAAAACAGACAATAAGAAGGCAGGGTGTGGCACATGCCTTTAATCCCAGCACTTGGGGAGCAGGGGAGTGGGGGAGGTGTGCAGAGGCAGGCAGATTTCTGTGAGTTCAAGAGGGCCACGGTTATGTCTAGAGAGCCTGTCTTAAAAGGCAAAAAACAAAACAAAACACCATAATAGTTGGAGGCTCTAATTTCATCCAGAATCTGGCAAATCAAGCTGGCAGTAAGTTCACACAGCCCTTAGAAACACCCGCGCTGGGATAGTGATGGCTTGCAGTTAGAAGCACCCACTGCTCCTGCAGAGGGCCAGAGTTTGGTTCCCAGCACCCAAGTCAGGCAACTCATAACCATCTGCTCCAAAGGGACCCAAAGCCTGTGGTCATCTGCATTCACATACACACACCCACACACGACAAAAACACACAAGTTTTTAAAATTCCTTTAAAAAATCAATATCCACTTCAGAACCCTTATTTACAAACACCAATTATTCATTGGCCACTGAAAAAATCCTTAATAAGTGCCCCAACACAGAGATTTTCCTATCACAGTGTGTGACCAAAATCTAACATCAGATGAGTTCTGTGGAATAATGCCTTTGTACACTGTGAAGATTTGTCAATGTGATTGGCTTAGTAAACAAGCTGACTGGCCAATAGCTGAACAGGATAAGGTTAGGTGGGAAAGCCAAACTGAGAATGATGGGAGGAAGAAGGGCAGAGTCTGGAGATGCTAGCCGGCACCTAGCAATCAGAACATGTAGAAGATGAGGTAACAAGCCATGAGCCACATGGCAAAGCATAGATAAGAAATATGGGTTAATTTAAATGTAAGAGTTACCTAGTAAAAAGCCTGAGCTATTGACTGAACATTTATAAATAATATTAAGTCTCTGTGTGGTTATTATAAAGCAACGGCCAGCTCCGACCAGCACAGGGAGCGGGCAGTCAGGACAGGAAAACTCCACCTACAGATGTGGTGTGGTGTCACATTCGTATAATCCCAGTACTCAGGAGCCTGAGGTAGGGGGACTGCAAGTTCAAAGCCAGGCTAGCCTGTACATAAAAGACCTTGTCTCAGAAAACAACAACAAAAACAAAAACCCAACAATAAACATAACAACACCCTTTCTCAAAGAGAAAATAAAATTAAACCCTAGGACTGAAGCTGTGACAGCCTTAGAGTGTTTGTACCAGAGGCTATAAATTCAATCACACAGACACACAGACACATATACATTATCTAGAAATAGGAACTTTATGTATGTGGGATCTGTAGGTAATCTGCAGTCTTTTAATTCTTGACCTATGGTTGATTTTATGTACATAATACAACCTCAGGGTTCACACTGTGACCAAATAACCTGCAATCCATAGCAAAGGGAAGAACTGATTCTGCAAGTTGTCCTCTGACTTCCAAGCATGCTGTGGAATACACACAGACAGACAGACAGACGAACAGGGGGACACACATGCAGACACAGTATAAACAAAAATGGTTTTTTAATAGATGAGAAGAAATGAAGGGTACTGTGGTGGTTTGAAAGAAAATGACCCCCAAATGGAGTGGCACTATTAGGAGGTGTGGCCTTGTTTGGAGGAAGTCAGGGCTATGAGGTCTCCTATGCTTAAGCTAAGCCCAGTTCACTTCCTGTTGCCTGTGGATCAGGATGTAGAACTCTCAGCTCCTTCTCCAGCACCATGTCTGCCTGCACACAGCCAGGGTGATAATAGACTAAACCTCTAAAACTGTAAACCAACCCCAATGAAATGCTTTCCTTTATAAGAGTTGCTATAAGATTGTAAAACATCAGTAGCGAACTTCTGCCCTCCGGGGTTCTCCCATTGTGCTGTAAGCCTGTATTTAAGACCTCCTCCCTCCTTCAATAAACAGCATTCGGCAAAAAAAAAAAAAAAAAAATTCAACCAACGGCCACCACCACCACCAAGAAAGACAATGCGGTTAAGGGTGTGGAAGAAGTTGAATCCTCACATACTATGAGTAGGAACACAAAATGGTGAGACCACTGTAGAAAACAGCATGGAAGTCCCTTAAAGACAGAAACAGGAACCACTGTATGATCCAGCAATCCTGCTGGGTACTCATCACAAGAACTGAAATCAGCATCTCAAGGAGGAGGTACCATGCCTGCGTTCACTGCAGCACTATTCACAACAGCCAAGCTTAGAAACAACTTGAATGTCCTGGAAGAGATGAAGGAACTGTCTGTACATAGGATGGAATACTACTCAGAAAAAAAAAAGACAAATAGTGTAAGACTCCGCTGACACAAGCTACTTACAGTCATCAAGTTTGGTAAGAAAATGGTGGTTGCTGGGGGTGGGGTGGGGTGGGTGGGGTGAGAACTGGGAGGTGGTTAATAGGGATACAGCTGCAATTTCATACAGTTACCAAGACTGCACAATACCATGAAGATAATTCTGCTGAAGTGTATACTTAGAAATGGTTACAGTATGCTGGCCTTGGGGCCGTGTGAGAAGATGAAGCAGGAGAATTGCAAGGTTGAGACCAGCTAACGCTACACAGCACGACCTGGTTTCAAACATATAACCAACAAATAAATAGCTAAGATAGTAAATCTTAAAAAAAAAAGTTGCTATGGTCATGGTGTCTCTTCACAGCAACAGAAACCCTAAGACAGAGACAGATTGGAAAACACAACTTGTACATCAACATTTCACATTGATGAATGGATGGTTGGTTCGTCAAAGGAAATGTTGACAACCTGTTACCCATTTCAATGTTATGGAGGTCAACTCCTCCCTCGCACCTTTCACAGGATCTAGCAGGGTAGAGGGGATTGGAGAAGGTTAACTGCAAAAAGGAAAAAAAAAAGTCAAGATTAAATGGCTGTTTGTTTGAAAAACAAGAAACACAAGGACAAAATATGAAAGTAGAAGAAAATACAGGTAACTATTTAAAGAGACCTTAGTAAGAAAATATTCTTGGGTATGGAGGAATAGCTCAGCAGTTAAAATCAACCCCAGAACCTGAGTTTGATTCCCAGCACTCACACAGTGGCTCACAACCCTCAGGAACTCCCAGTTCCAGGGGATCCGATGCCCTCTTCTGACTTCTGCAGGCACTGCTTTTACAAGTAGTGGACATACAAACACACAGGTGAACACAAATATAAAATGAAATCTTTTTTTTGAGGGGGGGTGGTTTTGAGACAGGGTTTCTCTCTGTAGACCAGGCTGGCCTTGAACTCACAAAGATCTGCCTGCCTCTGCCTCCCAGTAGCTGGGATTAAAGGACCTGGGTATGGTAGTGCACCTTTAGTCTCAGAACTTGGGAGGCAGAGGCAGGTGGATCTCTAAGTTTAAAGCCTGCCTGGTCTGCAGAGCAAGTTTCAGGACAGGCAGGACTACACAGAGAAACCCCATCTACAAACAAACAAACAAACAAACAAACAAACAAAATTTTAGTGGCTCAGCAGTTAAAGGCACTGATTGCTCTTCCAGAGGTCCTGAGTTCAATTCCCAGCACCCACGGGGTGGCTCACAACCATCTGTAATGGTATCTGATGATCTTTTCTGGTATGCAGGCATATGTGCAAGTAGAGTACTCATATACATAAAATACATAAATAAATCCTTTTTTAAAAATTAAATTTACAGCCGGGCGTTGGTGGCGCACGCCTTTAATCCCAGCACTCGGGAGGCAGAACCAGGCGAATCTCTGTGAGTTTGAGGCCAGCCTGGACTACCAAGTGAGCTCCAGGAGAGGCGCAAAGCTACACAGAGAAACCCTGTCTCGAAAAACCAAAAAAAAAAAAAAAAAAAAAAAAAAAAAAAAAAAAATTAAATTTACAAAATACCTTTTTAATTAAAAAAATGAAGAATGCCTGGGATTTGGGTTATTGTCTATTTTTGAGACTGTGTCTGTAAAGCCTGGGCCATTTGGAACTTGCTATTCAGACCACCCAGCATGGAACTTGCCACAGTCCTCCGGCCTCTGACTCTTGAATACTGGGATGGATTACAGGCATGGGAAAACATGGAGTTCGGACTCCAAAAGACCAGCTTCTGTGGGGTGCAGAGCCCTAGGGCCGTCTGACTTTGACCAGGATTTAACAGTGTGGGTTTCTCCCAGCAAGCCATGAAACTTGTCTTGACTTCCTCTCCCTAACTCTGGCCTGTAGTCTACCCTACACACTCACGGGGCCAGAGGACAACTTCCAGGAGTGGGTTCTCTCCTCCTGCCATGGGTTCCTGGGATCTAGCTCGGGTTGTCAGGCTTGAGAGATTTTAGCCTCTGAGCTGCAAATTAGGACATTTCTGATGTAACTGCTTTGGTGACTGGTCCCCTGAGTGTTTTCATTGGCTCCTTGGATGTCTCCTTTACATTTCCATCATGCAGCTTTCCCTAAAAGTCCCTTTAACTGCCAAGCATTGAACATCCTGGAGTAGTTAATAAACATTTGCTCTTTGTTTTAATAAAACTAATGAGGTGATTTGTGAGGCAGACTACATCATACAGGGACACATGCTAATAATTTTTAAATGCTGTAATGAAAATAAATACTTTGCTAATTTTAAAAAGAAAAGATTTACTAAATGAGCTATTTAACTATTTTAAACATTAGAGTTTCTAGGAAATACCAAGTATTTAATAAGCAAGTGTATTACATTAAAATGTTTGTACAACAGGCTGGCTTTATTTGTCTTGTTCAAAGCTGCTCTCAGTTTCTTAATATCTTTACAATAAAAGCCAAACTTCTGATACTAAAACCTCAGCCAGTGACTCTCCAAATCTTCCTTTTTCACTGTTTTTTTGTTTATGTATGTGTGTGGTATGTGCATACGTATAATCTGTATTGTATTCCCATGTGTGGTTAAGATGCTATATTTTATGTTGTACCTATCTTACCACAATTAAAGAGAGGAAAAACATGGTTAAGGCTGTTGCCTAGCATGCATGTGGCCCTGGCTGCGAAGCGCAGCACATGATAACAGAAAATCAAAATAAACAAAGAAGCTGGTTTACCTTATAAAAAAATGTGGACAGGCACAGTAGCACACGCTTATAACCTAGCACACAGGAGGCTGAGGCAGAAGTGCTGAGTCCTAGGTCAGCCTGGGCTACATAATGAAACTACGAAAAGAAAGAGAAAAAGGGGAGACCACCACCACCAACGGAGGGCCCACCGTGACAAAAACTAACGAATACACGGATAAGAAAGAAACTAAAAGTTCAAGCCAGAGTGCATCCTGCCACAGTCTCCCCAGGTCTTCCTGGACTAGCCGTGTGCCCCGTGAGCACCTGGGGTCCACATCTTCACAACTCACGGACTTCGGTATTCCGTCTTCCGGTCGTACTTGCTGTTCCCGTCTCATCTCTGCCCAGTTTGGCTGCAGGTGTCTTATCGGTGCCCACCACTTCAATCTGCTGCTGAGTGACAGGCCTCAGCGGCAAAAGTCAAAGTTCAAAGGAATGAGGGACCACAGTAATAGCGTTTAATGTCAGAAATGTTTATTTTCTAAAAGATCACACAAAAGTTGGTGAAGGGAGAAGGTCGACTGTCTTACATGAAATCCGGGCTAAGGGCAGAGCTGCCGAAAGAAACGGTGGCTGGAGCGAACCGCAGGGACACTGGGAGTGGAGATGGCGGCCCAGGTCTGCACAGCGACACACACCCACGCAACCCACAGGGCTGCTGCCCTGCTCACTCCGTCTCTGGGAGGAGGAGCAGGAGCTCACTCTTTAGACATGTTCTTGATGGTCTTGTGCTCCTTCATGGCTCTCTCCCAGTCACTGCCATTGAATTCCTCAGTGACCACACTCCGGACAGTGCCTTCATCAAGGCAGTGGGGGGCGATTCCTAGGGGCAAGTGAACAGAGAGGGTTCCCAGGGTGTGTAAGACCAGAGAATGAGACAGGCCTCACTTGCGAGCACCTTTATCCCACATGTGAGCTATCTGAGGGGTGGGTTCTCTTGCCACCTCCACTTAGGAGGCTGTGTGGCCAGCTCATGTACTAAGAACGGTCTAGCTCGGCCTATGCCTTCAGCATTCTGGCTTATGGTCCTTACCTGCCACGTGAAGGTCAGATAGCCTGAATGCAGGTCAGCCAATGCTGGGCAGCATTCAAAGCCTGAGGCCTGGGACACAGCTCAGTGGTAGAACACTTGTCTAGCGAATATATAAGGCCCTAAGGTCAATTCCCAGTACAGGGAGTGGGGGTGGGGCTGAATGTAGAAAGGATTGAAAAGGTTCAGGCCTGGTCCAATTCTCAGGCCTTTCCTGGGTTTAGATAGATGCAGAATTAAATACTTCTCAATTTACACAGGACTTTAAAACTATTAAAACCCTTTCCTGAGCAGGCATAGTGGTACATGCTTTAATCTTATTAATCAGGTAGCAGAAGCAAGAGGCCTGTCAGGAGGCTAGCCTGGACTACACACAGGAAAACAGGATCTCAAAACCAAACCCAACAAAAACCCCTTTCCTGTTTCAAGGTAACCAGGACCTGTCAGACCAGGGAGCAGCAGAAGCAGCAGCTGCTGAAGACTCGGGGTAGAGAGACTGGCATGCTGTCCTGCCTTCTCCTCTACGGGCCAGGAGACAGGCACAGGCACAGCACAGCTGCATCCGCAGCTCCAGCAGCTACTACCCAGGGACATGTCAGCCTCATTTCACTCTGTCTACGGCTGGTTGTATCCAGCCCACCCTCAGATCAAGCAGGGCCTGAAAAGGGCTCCGGAGGCCCCTCTTGCTTCTTTTATGAAGTATATATTTATTTCTTTACAGTGCATTATGTCTGTGGACCGTGTGTGTGTGTGTGTGTGTGTGTGTGTGTGTGTTGTGTGTGTTGTTGTTGTGTGTGGTGTGGAAAAACAAAGAGACGAGATTACAGACAGTTAGGAGCCATCTTCTGGTGCTGGGAACCAAACGCAGGTCCTCTGCAAGATCAGCCAGTGATCTTAACCACTGAGCTGACTCCAGCTCCCCCATCTTTTGAGACAGGGTGTCTAGCCTAGACTTACCACAAACTAGCTATGTAGCTGAAACTGACCTTGAACTTTTGGTAACTCTGTCTTCACCTCTCAGTGCTGGGAGCGCAGGTGTGCACCACCACACCTGGTTTTCTTCTTTGTTTGTTTGGTTTTGGGTTTTTGAGACAGGGTTTCTCTGTGTTACAGCCCTGGCTGTCCTGGAACTCACTTTGTAGACCAGGCTGGAACTCACAGAGATCGATCCATCTGCCTCTGCCTCCCGAGTGCTGGGATCAAAGGTATGCACCACTACACCTGGCCCTTTTTTCTTTTTTGAACAAACCAAATTAATTTTTTTTATTATCTATCTGGTTAGGGACAAGGTGAAGATCCTGCATGCCAGGCAAGTGCTCACTACCACCGAGCTACAGCTATAGCCCTGAATTCTGTTTTCAAATAGTATCAGCAAGAGCCATCATCCTGGGTCTTCTCTCCCTTTACAGCGTCATTACTCCAGTGGCCTCCTCTGAACCTAAGGCCCATTTCCCACCCATTTTTTTTTTTATTATTATTTATGTATTTAATGTGTATAGGTGTTTAGACTGTATATACCACATGCATACAGTGCCCACAGAGACCAGAGGAAGATGCCAGATCCCCAAGACTGGAGTTACAAATAGATTGAGAGTAGGAATCGAACCCCGGGCCTCTGGAAGAGCAGCCAGTATTCTTAACCACTGAGCCATCTCTCCAGCCTCCCCTCACCTATCTTCTCTCTCTACCTTGTATGGTCTCCCCACAGCCCTCCAGTACCAGGGAATAAGAACCACCTACAGATGGACTCTGAAACACTTGACTGGATGCCCAGACACGTGACCAGAACCCACCAGAGGAGCCCTGTTCTTCTGACACACGCCAGGGCCCACCTGTCCAACCAGCACTCAAACCCCCAAGCACCCCAGGCCCCTCGGGCCCACAGACGCTTCCTTCACTCACCAAAGCCTCCAGGGTTGGAACGCGGAGTGTAGAAGCTCTGGACCCCGCATCTCTTGCAGAAGGTGTGCTGGGCTTTGTGTGTGTTGAACGTGTATGTGGTTATGCTCTCGGCGCCCTGGAGAACAGACACAAGCGGACGAGGAGATCATTTAATGCTACTAAAAGTCAATCTTTTGAAAGGATTGGTGGCGGTGCCCTTTTGTCGAGTTCTCTGGGTTGTGGAGATGGCTCCCGTTTCCTAGAAAAGCTTTAAAGCTTCTTGACAACAGGGACCCATCTGGATTCCCCAGACACAGTTCACTCTGGAGCCCGACAGTCTACAGATCCTCCTATACCAACTGTACATGAACGACCCAACCTCGAGTTGATGTACACCCAAACAGAATACCCTCTAAGAGTCCGAGGGACAGCTGCCTGCTTCCCAGTGCCGCTCACCTGAGGGACTGGCTCTCCATGTCTCCAAAAAGCATTGCTCAAGATCTTAAGGACACTACTGACTATACTTGAATTATTTATAAAGGAAAAACTAGGAAAAAACTCTTGGCCACATGTCATAAACAAAGGGTTAGTTTTCTTTTTTCTTTTCTTCTTTTTTTTGTTTTGTTTTGTTTTTTGTTTTTTGTTTTTTCAGACAGGGTTTCTCTGTGTTATAGCTCTGGCTGTCCTGGAACTCACTCTGTAGACCAGTCTGGCCTCGAACTCATAGAGCTCCACCTGCCTCTGTCTCCCAAGAGCTGGGATTAAAAGCATGTGTCACCACCACCACCTGGCTAAGGGTTAGTTTTCTTAATGGACAATATAAATGAAAAATGGGCAAAGAATATGAATGGGCAGTTGAGAGATAAAAAGAACATATGGAATGATGTTTACATTGATGACCTACAACAAGATACTTCCCAGTACTTGGTGAGAAAGATTTAAAAAATCACAAATGTGAGGCCGGAGAGATGGCTCAGCAGCTAGAGCATACAGTGCTTTTGCAGAGGACCTGAGAGTTCTGTTGCCATTGCCAGTATTAGGTGGCTCAAAACTGCCTATAACTCCTGCTCCACAGAGCCAGTGCTTTTCCCTCCACAGGTACCTGCAATCATGTGCACATGCACACATGCACAGATATATGCACATATACATAATTAAAACTCACTGATCTAACAACCTCTTCCGGCCTCCATGGGCACTGGCATGTACATGTGCCTGTACATATGCATATGTACATGGCATGTACATATGCAGACATACACAAACACATAAAAATATAAATAAATCTTTGTGTTTAAAATCACAATGGTAGAGGCTGGAGGGATGGCTCAGCATTTGGGAGTACTGGCTGCTCTTCCAGAGGACCCAGCACCCACATGGCAGCTCATGGCTGGCTGTGGCTCCAGTTCCAGGGGATCTGACACCCTCACAGACATATATGCAGGCAAAACACCAATGCACATGAAATGAAAATAAATAAAGCATTTTTTTAAAAAAAAAATCACAACGGGCCAGTTGGTAGTGGCACATGCCTTTAATCCCATCACTCAGGCAGATCTCTGTGAGTTCGAGTTCCAGGACAGGCTACAAAGCTACAGAGAAACCCTGTCTCGAGGAAAAAAAAAAAAAAAAAAAAGCTGGGGGGGAGGGGGTGCGTGGCGGCAGCAGTTAAGAGCACTGTCAGCTCTTCCAGAGATCTGAGTTCAATTCCCAGCAACCACATGGTGGCTCAAAGCCATCTATAATGGGATCTGATGCCCTTTTCTGGCATTCAGGTGGGTGTACATGCAGAGAGAGCACCATATACATAAAAATAAATAAATAAATAAACAATAAATAAATAAAATTAAAACAAATCCTAATGGTGGTTAACATGACATTGAAAAGCAGACACAGAAATAGACATTCTGCCAGTGATGGTGATGCATGCCTGTAATCCTAGCACTTGGGAGGTAGAATCCTGGCATCTAGACAGAAGGATCAGAGATTCAACATCACCCCAAGCTAGCTCAAGGCCAGCTGGGGCTGCATGAGACCATGTCTCAAAAAAAAAAAAAAAAAAAAAAAAAAAAAAAAAAAAAATCATAGCAATGAGGGGCTAGCTGGAGAAATGGGTTGGCAGTTAAGAGCACTTCTTGCTCTTTCAGAGGACTGGAGTATGGGTTTCAGCACCCATGGGCAGCTCATAACCACCTGTAAGTCCAGTTGCAGGGCATTTGAGAAATTCTTCTAGCCTCCACAGGCACTGGCATGCCCATGTGCCTACAAATAATGGAGACACACATACATACACATAAAGAAACATAAAATAAAGAGTGCTTGCCAATACTAAGCACTAACAATCTCCAAGTTTCCAAAGTGAAATACACAAGACGTAAAACATGGGTTGTAGGCCCATGGATTCAACCAGCATGACAAAGATGGAGGGGTTAACTGTTTACTAGAATTTTTTAAAAAATATATATCCTTGTATGTTTTCCATGCATATAAATTGTTCAAGAGGATCTAAAAACAGTTGTTCTCAAAGAGCAGAAACTCGGTGGCTGAAGAGTAGGGCGTTACTGAGCTGGAGAGATGGCTCAGGGGCTAAGAGAGCCTCAGCCTGCTGCCCAATCATGAGGGCCAGAATTCATATCCTAGCACATATATGGACACCTCACAGTGTCCTATAACTCCCACTCTAAGGGATCCAGTCTTTTTCTCTGTGGGCTTCTGTATACGTGCACAGTCATGTAGACATATAAATGCAGATACACACAAACTCACACATACATTAAAAAAATAAATTTTACATTTTTTTTTAAGCTGGGTAGTGGTGGCACACACCTTTAATCTCAGCACTTGAGAGGCAAAGGCAGGCGGATCCCTGCGAGTTTGAGGCCAGCCTGGGCTACAGAGGGAGTTCCAGGACAGCCAAGACTACACAGAGAAACTCTGTCTTGAAAAACAAAACAAAGCCGGGCGGTGGTGGCACAGGCCTTTAATCCCAGCACTCGGGAGGCAGAGGCAGGTGGATCTATCTCTGTGAGTTCGAGGCCAGCCTGGGCTACAGAGGGAGTTCCAGAAAGGCGCCAAAGCTACATAAAGAAACCGTCTCGAAGAAAAAAAAAAGTTTTAAACATTTATTTATTTCTATCTTATGTGCAATGTTGTTTGGCCTGCATGTATGTCTGTGTGAGGATGTTGGATCCTGAGGGTGTCAGACTTACAGACATTTGTAAGCTGCCACGTGGGTGCTGGGAATAAATTGAACCTGGGTCCTCTGGAAAGCAATCAGTGCTCTTAACTGCTGAGCCATCTCTCCAGGCCCATACATTTAAAAAAAATGTAAAGATTTATCTATTGTATTTCACGTATATGAGTGTTTCGACTGTGTATGTGTATGTGTGTGTGTGTGTGTGTGTGTGTGTGTGTGTGCGCGTGCGCGCGCGCGTGCACCTAGTGTGTGTCTGGTTCCATGAAGGTAAGAAGAGGGCATCAGACCTTGGGGCTGGAGTTATAGATGGCTGTCAATCAGCATGTGGGTGCCAGGAATTGAATCCAGGTTCTCTGGAAGAGTAACAAGTGCTCTTAACCTCTGAGCTCTCTCCAAGCCCCTGAAAATGTTTTATCTTTTTTTTAAGATTTATTTTTAATTATGTGTATGTGTTTGTTGATACTCTTGGAAGCCAGAGACACTGGGTCATGGGACTCAAATTCAGGTCCTCTGCAAAAGCAGTACAGACTCTTAACCACTGAGTTAATTCCAGCCTTGATCTAAACATGTTTCCAACAGTGGTGGCTGCAACTTCTTATTAGTACACATTTCACATTTCTCCCACACTTCCTCACAGGCCACTGATTGCCATCTACCACGAGCTTCCTAAGGTTTTTGTTTGTTTGTTTTAATTGGAGCTACATGTGCACACACAGAACTTCCTGTAAAAATAGCTCCAAGCTTCTTACTCATAACCTGGTACATCAGAACCACCAGGCTCAGCAAGACCCTCGACACCTTACCTGATCTCATCTATTACTACGTCACCCAGTGATACCCAGATCCTCTTCATCTACGCACCCACCAACTGGATCCCATGTGCCCTACCTGTCATCATCAAAATCTGCCACATGGAACCCGGTATAGTGGTGCATGCCGTTAGTCCCGGCACTTGGGAGGCAGAGGCAGGCATGAGGCCAGCCTGGTTTACAGGGAGTTCCAGGACAGCCATAGCTACATTGTGAGACTCTTGTTTAGGAAAAAAAATTCCACATGGGTCATTCCTTGACTTCTTAACACCAATGACAAATCCAATGACTGTGTCGTTTTCTTTCTTTCCTTTTTAAAGCAGGTCTAGAATTGAACCTTGAGCGCCATGCACACGAGGCAAGCACTCGCTAGTGAGCTACAGCCCCAAATGGCCACCTTTGTGATAAATTTTATTTACCATCATTTTGTGAGTATGTATGATTGTGGTAGTGGGGGAACATGCACGCCATGGCCCATGTGTGGCCAAAAGACAACTTCAGTGGTCCTTTATCTCCTTTCATTTCCAGATGGGCTTCTGGAATCAAACTCAGTCACCAAGCTTGCACTGTTGGCCCACAACCATTCTTTTGACCACTGAAATCCTTCTGAACATGGCTGTCCACAGCATTCCATTGTGAAGCATTTGCCACTGAATACACCGCATTCTGTGTTTATTTCCTCTATGACCTACATCCTCTTCTGTTCATGTACTGAAAAATATTCACAGGCCTGAACTGTCCTCAGCCTTCTCTTTGCCCTGGATACCTTTACACAGCTGACTTCTGGTGCTGCAGAGACCTAACGACAAATGTGCCCAACTCCCAGGTCCCTGGCCCCATCTCTGCTGTGTCCAGACTTGTAGATCCAGCTCCCAACTGGCCAACAGGAAGACTGTGAACAAATCGAGGGAGGACGTGTGCCCTAGAGCACCAGGAAGCATATGTAGAAGCCTTGTAAAGACATGGGCCACAGAGCACCAGGAAGTGTGGAAAGGCCAAGGGAAGAAGTGTGCCACAGAGCACCAGGAAGTGTGGAAAGGCCAAGGGAAGAAGTGTGCCACAGAGCACCAGGAAAGATGTGGACAAGACTATCGACGAAGAAAACAGAGACCCAATTCCCCACCCAGGCTGCATCTATCGGTATCTTCAGGAGCTGCCTGTTGCAGGATCTTAGGAACGAGGTTGAGGACAGACTGCATGTTAGTGCACTTCTGCCCTACAGGCCAGATGAAGGGTCCCTGTGTTCTTTACCCACAGACACCCATACCACACCTTCTGTGATGAGGACAGAGGTATAGACAAAGGTATAGGGACAAAGACAGAGACAAAGGAAAGGATACAAAGTAGAGGTCTATCTGTTCTCTCACTGCCTTATTTATGGTTCTACTGCTGTGAGGAGACAGCATGACCAAGGCAGCTTATTAAAGGAAGCATTGCATTGAGGGCTTTCAGGAGCTTCAGTGGGTGAGTCCTTGCTCTTCATGGTGAGGAGCTTGTGGGCAGGCAGGCATGATGCTGGAACAATAACTGAGGGCTTAGAGCTGATCCACAATCAGCTAACAGAAAGCGAGAGACTGGACCTGGTGTGGGCTTTGAAACCTCAAAGTTCACCCCCAGTGACATACCTCTTCCAACAAGGCCTGTGTTGGAAATGTTTATAGCAACTTGACACAAGCTAGGGTCATCGGAGAGGAGGGAACCTCAATTGAGAAAAAGCCTCCATAAGATCACTGTAGGCAAGCCAGGAGGGCATTTTCTTAATTAGTGATTGATAGGTGAGGGCCAAGCCCATCGTGGGTGGAGTCACTCCTGGGCTGTTTTATAAGAAAGCAGGCTGAGCAAGCCAGTAAGTAGCACCCCTCATGGCCTCTGCATCAGCTCCTGTCTCCAGGTTCCTGATCTGTTTGAATTCCTGTTCTGACTTCCTTCAGTATTGAACAGTGGTGATATGGAAGTGTAAGTCAAATAAACCCTTTCCTCCCCAAGGTGCTTTGGTCATGGTGTTTCATCACAGCAATAGCAACCCTAAAACAAGGCCATACCTTCTAATCTTTCTTAGACAGTCTACCAATTAGGGACTATGCATTCAAATACGTGAGCTGATGAGGACCATTCTCATTCAAACCCTGTTCCAGATAATCAAGAATCTGAGGAGGGACTACTTACCACCATAGATAGACCCCCCAAGGAAGAGGGAAGGAGGTAAGATGGGAAGGAACCCTGGCCTCCCACATTGGAGATTAAATTGCAGAGACTTGGTAGACTGGAGAGATTGCTTAGCAATTAAGAGCACTTAATGCTCCTGCAGAGGACCTGAGTTCAATTCCCAGCACCCATAGGGTGGCTCATAACTATCATAACTTCAGCTCCAGGGGATTCAACAGGCACACATGTGATGCATATACATGCTGGCAGACAAAACATCCAGACACATAAAAATAATTTTTTCGAGACAAGGTCTCTCTCTATAGGCTTGGCTGTTCTGGAGCTTCCTATGTAGATAGACCAAGGCAGCCTCAAACTCACAGGGATCCTCCTGTCTCTGCCTCCTGAATGCTGAGTTTAAAGATGTGCACCATCACACCTGGCCATAAATCTTAAGAAAAAAACCCATTGACTTGAAAAAACTAAGACTACAAAGCTACAGAGAGAAACCCTGTCTTGAAAAACCAAAAAAAGGGAAAAGAAAAGACACACACACGGCCATCTACTCAGTCTTTCCTCCTAGAAGCCCACTGAGAGCCCACTTGGCACTAAACCCCACCAGGCCAGGAACTGGCTCAGCATGGCGACAGGTAGGACCGGCCTTGGACACAACCTACAGTCTCATAGTAAAGGAGAGGAATGTCTACCAGATTTTTGCACAGGCTCACAGTCTATGAGACTGCAAGGGGAAGGGGAGAAAGGAAGACAGAATCAAAGCTCAGCCCCACCCCACACTATCTAGAATCTGCTAAAAAGACATCTTAACAATCTCTGCTCCAGCCTCACCCTCCCGTTCCAGACCCCACCCCTCAGAAAGCCCAAAGGTCAGCTCCTCCCCTAGAGATGCTCAGAACCACACCTACAGGGTATTTAAGACACGTCTCCAACCTGCACGGATTTCTCTCCTGCTTTCTTCCCCAGAAACACCTGGTCGTGCATTGCTCAGATAAAACCCGGACTTTTAATTTGGCCTGATCTGATCTATTGCATTGGTGGAGAAACACAGTATCGGGGTACAGAAACTTTTCAATCTTACAAAATTTGTATTTTTCTTCCCAGAGATTTTGTTTCTAAGAGAACTAATTCTAAAGAAAAATTGCCAAAGATTTATTTATACACAGGGAAATTCATCATAATGTTGTTTATAATTCAAGGAGTGAAATGAGGGTTAGAGAGATGACTTAAAAGTTAAGAGAGCGTTGGGGGATGGTGGCACAGGCCTTTAATCCCGGCACTACAGAGGCAGAGGCAGGCGGATCTCTGTGAGTTCGAGGCCAGCCTGGTCTACAGAGAGAGTTCCAGGACAGGCTCCAAAGCTATACAGAGAAACCCTGTCTTGAAAAATCAAACAAACGAAACAGTTAAAAGCACTGGCTGCTCTTGCAGAGGACCCAGGTTTGATTTCCAGCACTCACACAGTGGCTCACAACCCTCTGTAACTCCATTCCGGGGATCTACCACCCTCGTTTGGTCTCTGAGGACACTGCATTCATGTAGTGCACAGATGTACATGCAGGCAAAACCCACACACATAAAATAATACAGTTTTTAAATGGACTCAAGCCAGGAATGCACCACTGCAAATTCAAGAGTCATGGGATAAGTCAGCCAAGAAAACTGGCTGGGGAGGGAGGGAGATGGTCTGTACAAGTCCACAGTGATGAAATTAAACGTAAAAACAGTTGGGGATGTAGCTCAGTGGTATAGGACTGGCCTTGGCTCAACTCTCACACTGAATAAAAAGAAAAGAAAAAACTGCGGGTTTTTTTTTTCCACTAGGAAATGATAAAGTAGTTTATAGACAGAATAGGGTTTTTTTGTTTGTTTGTTTGTTTGTTTTTGTCTTTTGAGACAGGGTTTCTCTGTGTAGCCCTAGCTGTCCTGAAACTCACTCTGGAGACCAAGCTAGCCACAAACTCACAGAGATCTGCCTACCTCTGCCTCCCAAGGGCTAGGATTAAAGGTGTATGTCACCACACCTGGACAAAACAGTTATACACTCCCCCAGAACACCTTTTATTTACTTATTTTTTTGAGACAGGATATAGCTAACATTGCTCAAATTGGCCCCACCCACAAAGGACTGGGTCCTCTGCATCAGTCACTAATTAAGAAAATGCCCAGGGCTGGAGAGATGGCTCAGAGGTTAAGAGCATTGATTGCTCTTCCAGAGGTCCTGAGTTCAATTCCCAGCACCCACATGGTGGCTCACAGTCATCTATAATGAGATCTGGTGCCCTCTTCTGGCATGCAAGGATACATGGAGGCAGAATGTTGTATACATAATAAATAAATAAATAAATCTTAAAAAAAAAAAAAAAAAAAGATTATCTAATACCTTAAAAAGAAAAAGAAAAAGAAAATGCCCTACAGGTCTGCCTATAGCCTGATCTTACTAAGACATTTTCTCAATTGAGGGTCCCTTCTCTCCAGTAACTCTAGCTTGTATGAAGTTAACATAAGCCTAGCCAGCCATTGGCTTATATAATATTTTGATAAAAAAAAATATGACAATCATGGTAGTATGCACTTAGTTGTAGGTACTTAGGAGGCTGGAGCAGGAGGGCCTCTTAAGGCTAGAAGCCCAGGAGGCAGTCTGGGCCACAGAGCAAGATCCCATACTTAAAATAAATAAATAATAAAGGTGAGATGACTCCGTGGGTAAGGGGTTCCCATGCAAACCTGGTGACCTGAGGACTTACATGGCAGAAGGAGAAAACTTAGTCTTGTGTGTTGTCCTCTGACCTCCACAGGTACACTATGGCATGTGTGCCTACAGACATACATATAGTATTAAATAAAATAAAATGTAGGGGCTGGAGAGAGAGCTAGCTCAGCTGCTGTTCTCACAGAGAACCCGAGTTCAGTTCCTTGCACCACGTGGAGGCTTACAGCCATCCTTAACTCCAATTCCAGGGGATCTTATGCCCTCTTCTGGCCTCCACAGGTACCAGACACTTATAAGGTACACATATATACATGCAGGCAAAATATTCACACCTATAAAATAATAAAAATTTTAAAACTGGACTCAAGCCAGGAATTCACTACTAAAATATAATTTAAAAGCAACTATATATATTTTTTGTTTGTTGAGACTCACTATGTAACTTTGGCAGTCCTGGAACTCACTATGTAGACCAACCTGGCTTCAAACTCAGAGATGCATCATCTATCTCTGCCTCCTGAATGCTGGGATTAAAAGTGTGCACCACCAGCTGTAACAACATATTTAGATGTATTTATCTCTATAATAATACAGTGTACAAATGGCCAGAAATATAGATCAGTCAGGAGAGTGTTTGCCTAGGATGCACGAAGCTAGGTTCAAACCCTAGCAAGTGTATAAGCTGGGCATGGTGGCTGGGCATGGTGGCACACATCTGTAATTCCAGTGCTCAGATAAGAACAAGAGGATCAGGAATTCAAGGGCAGCCTAGGATACATGAGACTCAATCAGAGAGAGAATATAATGTATAAAGATGTGTGTCAAAAAATAGTAGTGATTACTTTTGAATGATTTTATTTTTCTTATAATTTTTCAAAAGTAGTACAGGTTATTCAGATAATTTTTCAGTTTTCAAAATGATTTTTCCCCCTGGAGCTGAGGACCGAACCCAGGGCCTTGTACTTGCTAGGCAAGCGCTCTACCACTGAGCTAAATCCCCAACCCTCAAAATGATTTTAATTGATTTTCTGAATCTGAAAATATTTCTACAGTAATATTGAATCTGCTTTCCAAAACAAAGGGAAGACATGCCCATGACCCCAGCCCTCAAGGAGGCAGAAACACGAGGATCGGGAGTTCAAGGCCAGCCTGGCTGTCTCAAAACAAACAATTTATCAACTCAAAAAGTAAATAACTGGGGACTAGTGAGAAGGCTCAACAGGTAGCCTTCTCTTACCACAGGAGCCTGGCGACTTGAGTGTGACCCTAGAGACCCTGTAAGGTGGAAGGAGAAAGCCAGTTCCACAGAGCTGTCTTTTGGCCTCCACATGTGTGCTGTGCCATGTGCCTACCCCACTAACAAAAGATTTAAAGGAAAAACAGCTAAGCCATTTAAAGTACACCTGGGGGCTAGGGACAGAGCTCAGTGGCAAAGCATTTGCCTACCATAACCGAGGTCCTGAGTTCAATCCCCAGTACCTACCAAAAAGAAAGAAGAAAGACATGAACTTGAATGGAAAGTAATCAGAAACTAGGAATAATGTACACCTCTGTGATCCCAGGACTCAGGAGGCTTAGGTAAGAGGATCGTTAAGTTTGAGGCTGGCCTAGGCTACACAGTGAGACTCCACCTAAGAAAAAAAGGATCTCAAAGCCCTTAAAAGGTCCTACTAAGCTCTCTGCCCCTCAGCTGTACAGCAAGCAGGCTAAAAAGATGGGGTAGGGGGTCCTGGGTCCTTACATATGGGCTCTACCCGCTCTGACCCTGCTTGTAAGTACTAACCTTCAGGAGTTTGAAGCGAGAAGCTGGAACAATGAAGTGTCTGTTCTGCTTCTTCTTGCAAATGCTACAGCTAGAGAGAGAGCAAAGGCCAGATTATGAGTTACCATCTGCATTGTCCATCGGCCCAAGCAGCCCAGCCCAATGCCTGCAGAACCAGCTGACCTCAAACGGGACACCCTTCTCAGCACCATCCAGGGAAGGGAAACTTAGGCAGCTGGACAGGCCACCTGGAGCCTCTGCTCTTCGTGGCCGTGAAGCCTGCTGGTGACAGAGCCAGCAGGGGAGACCACACAGCATTCAGCAATCCTGGACCTCATTTTCTGCTGCCCCCCCTCCCGGCCCTGAAGAGAAACAGTGGACTTAAAAGACACTCAGAAAATGAATTCAGACATTTCTATATGTTCATGCCTCTTTAGATGGGCACACCAGAGCCAAGGAAAGAACCGTAGGCTTTCCCCGTCTCCACATAAGAAAACCAAGCTCTAAGAGTTTTACCCAGAAATACCAAACCGGAAACTGAGTCAAAATCTGCTCTTTTCAACTCACCATTTTTGTCTGTTTTTATTTCTCTACCCTAGGGATAGTGAGGTATCATACATACTAAGCAGGCATTCTACTACTAAAGCACACCTCAAGCCCTTCAATTCACGTTTTTGTTTTTTTCTTTTTAAATTTAACTTTGAGGCTAGAGATGGCTCAGTGGTTAAGAGCACTGACTGTTCTTTCAGAGAACCCTGGTTGGGTTCCCAGTATCCACCTGGTGGCTCACAGTTCCAGGGTACCAAACACCTCTTCTGACCCCTGGGGCATGTGGTGAACAGACATCCATGCAGGCAAAACACCCACAAGCATAAAATAGGTTTTTTTTCCGTTTTTTTTTTTTAGTTTTAACTTTATTTTATTCTTTGAGACAGAGGGGCATGTTAAAAATTTGTCTTTATTTTATTTTTTGAGACAGGGCCTCATGTATCCCCAGGCTGGCTTCACACTTGCTAAAGAGTTGAAGATGGCTTTCAGCTTCTTTGTTTGCTTGCTTACTTTTTATTTTGAGAGCAGAGTCTCATGGACACTAACACCATGCAGCTGGGGACAACCTTTAACTTCTGATCCTCCTGTCTCTACCTCCCCCAGGACAACAGGCATGTGAAATCATGCCCAGTTTATGCAGAAGTGGGGATCAGATCCAGATGAGCTTTGCACATGCTGGGCAAACACCCTACTAAATGGGCCGCATCCCCAGCCCTAGTTCACCTTTTAAAACACTCTGTTTTAGTATAGGATTCTCCAAGAAATTATGCCATAATGTTTCTTTCCAAATCTGGATTCTATTAGTGGCCTAGCCAGTTCTCCACTTGAGGAATTCCATAGTATTGATTATTCACATGAAATTCAGGTACCGTTAGAGGTAAAGGACTGGACCCTCTTGAGTAATTAGGTACATGCCAACAGCTGGTCCAGAAGGCAGACCCTGTTGTTCTCACTCTATTATTATGCCAGGGAAGGTGTTTAAGAAGGCCTGCCATTGATCCAGGTGGTATCATGGACCTCATGCCAAGAACAGAGAGAGAGCCAGTACATGAAAAGCTTGTGGCCGGGCGTTGGTGGCACATGCCTTTAATCCCAGCACTCAGAAGGCAGAGCCAGGCGGATCTTTGTGAGTTCGAGGCCAGCCTGGTCTACAGAGCGAGAGCCAGGACAGGCACCAAAACTACACTGAGAAACCCTGTCTCAAAAACCAAAAAAAAAAAAAAAAAAGAAAAGGAAAAGAAAAGAAAAAGAAAAAGAAGAGAAAAAAGAAAGTAAAAAGCTTCTAGGTGTACTTATATACTCTCCACCTGATTACTTTCATCTAGCTTCTCAGATAGACTCCTAAGAAGATTCTGCTCAAGATAGGATTCCCAGCATCCCAGTAAAGAATTAGGGCCAGCCTGATCCACTTCCTGCTCATCACCCCTAAATCAGTGGTATCAGCTGGAGAGCCTATAAGCCACAGCTCTGAAAGCCCTGCTTTGTCACCTGGACTGTATCGTGGGGCTCTGTGGTACACACACACATAGGCACAGTCTCCCACACGGACAAACTATAGGTGTTACTCTGACTAACTCAGAATGCTTAGCCGTCCCCTACCTTAAAAAAAAAAATAAATAAATCACACCAGGTGGTAGTGGCCTATACCTTTAATCCCAGCACTCAGGAGGCAGAGGCAGGTGGATCTCAGAGTTTGAGGCTAGCCTGGTCTACACAGTGAGTTCCAGGACAGCTAGGACTACACATAGAAACCCTGTCTCCAAAAAGCTAACTAACTAACCAGACTAGTGAGCTGGCTTGGCAAGTAATGGTACCCACACCTGCCTGATGGCCAGATGATCCCACGACCAAGGAGAGAACTGACATCCACAAGCTGGTCCTCTGACCTCCACACATGCTAAAGGTATATAACATAGAATACCTTTTAAAACTGTCCCTGAAAATTCCCAGTCAGACACCCAAGCGGGAAGAGCAGAACAATGAACCTTTATGTGCCCAGTACCTGATATAACACTTATCAGCTCGTGGCCGACACTGTTTCCTCTACACCCTGACTCCCCAGGCGGATCTGAAACACAGCCTTTTGCTCCTCAAGTCTTCTAAGCCAATGTGGAAAGCTAAACATACTCACTTGCAGTCGAAGATGTGTAAGTCTGCCGAAGCCCAAACTTCGAAACGGACCGCTCCACAGTGGCAGCCTCCCGTGTGCTTCACCAGGCCCTGGTACTCACTAAACGGAATAAAAACTAGAGCATAAGAACTTCCAACAGGCAGGCGGGGGCCTTGTGGCCTGGCTCCTGACTTTTTGTGCTCGAAAGAAAGCCAGGCTGGGACAACCAGCAGGTACATTTCATAAAAGAGGTTCAGTTATTTTCCGCTGTGAACGGTCTTGAATTTTATAAGACTGTAAAATAAAACATTCCCAGAAGTCAGTAAATATGAAGACAGAGGAGAAGCCTAGCTCTCCCCCACCCAAACATTTTTATTTACATGTCAACTGTTTAGTGAAAAAAAAAATATATATATTATTTATAAGCTAAGTACCAAGAAGAGTCTTCACCAACCTTAAGCAACCACCAAGCAAACTGGCCAAATATTTAATTTTGGTTGTAATGAAGACAGTAAAGTGGCTATGAAAAAGCAAGACAGGTTGCCCAGTTGGGTCTACTGACTCAGAAATGCTTTCTGGGGAGATAACAAAGGCTTTCATAACTCTGGGATAACAAAGGCTTTCATAATTCCGTTCATGTTCCTCTTGTACTTCTCAGGTACATGACTTTTTACACAACTCTATACAGCTGGGGCCAGCCTCTAAATGAATATTATGACTCAATGAACATCCTGAAGCTCCTCCCCCAAAAGACTAGACATTCTTGCCACTAATAAATGAGAGAACATTTCACGTGAACAATGAAGGAAAAACCGCTCACTGCAGCCTTACTTTGCCATCTGATTAATGGCAAGACCGAATCCTCCCTCAGGTTCCTCTAACAGTTAACATCTCAATTTCTTCTTCCCTAGACAATGTTTAGTGTAAAAACAAAGCAAAACAAAAAACCCCCACCCCGCAAACGTGATTATATTTAGTAACAGAATGAGAAGCCCCTGTGATCATCCCACCAAGAGAGATTCCATATTTGCTATACATTCCTCCAAACCTTTTTCTATGCAATATTTGAACAAAATTGTTAGTGTATATAACATACACTTTCTTGGCACAAAAAAGTTAGCTTAGAGGACATGAAAGTAACTGTAAGCAGCATACAGTATGCTAATCTGGAGAGCAAAACATCTTTTCGTGCCAATATTTTTACTATCTTTTCCTAGATCATTATCTGCTTGTTTTCGGGGGGGGAAAATATTAACTCAAATTTTTGGCTTTGTGCGTCTAAGGATTGGGGCTTTTTTGTTTCATTTTGAGACAGGGTGTCATGCAGCTTAGGCTGGTCTCAAATTAATTATGTAGACAAGGATGACCTTGAACTTCCAGATCTTCCTGCCTCCAGCTTCCAAGCACTGGGTTTACAGACACGGACCACATTACTCTGGCTTGTTTCTGTTTTCCTTTCTTTCTTTCTCTCTTTCTTCTGAGAAAGGATGTTTCTGTAGCCCAGGTTGGCCCTTAAATCGTTGTACCCCTCCACCTCTGCCTCCTAAAAACTAGGATTACAGGCATGTGCTACTGTGCCTAGCCCCACGGACCTTTATAGAGAGTATCTCTTAGACCTCCCAGTAGCTAGTACACAACAGGTACTCAACAAATGTTATTTTTAATTTTTTAAGTTTTGATTGGTTTTTGTTTTAAGTTAATATTTTATAGTATTCAATTATAGCCCAGGGGGATTAAAACTAAAAAGCAAGGCACAAAGGCACAAAGAAAGCTAAATAAATAGTCCGTTTCTGAGAGGATGCACCAACACCAAGAGAACTTTTTCTGGAACAAAGACAAAAGAACATCTTGATGTTTATTTTAAAAAGTAGCTCAGATTTTTAAGTAATTGTTCCGTTAATATCAGTTTTGTCTTTTATTGTTCTTTTTCAGTTCGTCTGGGAGTGAGAACCTCTAGGACTAGGGCATTCAGTATTTCTCTGTAGCACAATGGTTAAATGAGGAGGGGGTTCACATCCCGTTTAGTAAAGAGGAGACAGTTCTGGCCGGCGTAGTTACCAGCTTTTTTTCCCAGTAAAGGACCCCTGAGATGCTCCCTGGGCCATCTAAGAAGCTGGAAGCACTTTAGGAGCAGAGATGGATGAGAAGAAAGTAAAGCCTGCCACCCGGGACCCCAGGTGAGAGCACAAAGCCTGGGCTTCTCATTGCTCCTGCACGCGTCGGTCCAGGACAACGCTTTGCGCGCGCTTCCCTCCGGGATCAATAACCCGCACCCTCCCTCCCGAGGACTGCCCGGAACAACTGGCCTTCGCTCCCTTAGGCCCCTAAAATCTCCACTTCGACCTTTTCTCCCGCCCACCCCCCGAAAGCACGTGCAAACACGGGGAAAATGGTCTTGGTGGCGGGGAACCCGTGGGATGTCTGTCCTTTTCACCCGGAGAGGCCCTCCCGCGCATGCAGCCGGACACAGTCCTGAGCGGCCAGCCGGGGCAGCGGGCGCCTGGCCCCCGGCTCCGCACTCAGCCTCGGGTCCCGCCGCCGGTGCGCACTCGGCAGGTGCTGGCCCGCCGCCCCCGCCACACTCACAAGGTGTCCAGCAGCAGCTTGGCGGCGCCCTCGAAGCTGAGCCGTTGCCGCTTCTGGAACGTCTCCCAGCGCTCCCGCTGCTCCCCCAGGTCGAGCGCAGACACCGAGGCGGCGGGGGTGCCCGCCGGCGGCGGCTCCTCGGCGGCCGCCTCCTGGGCCCGCGGCGGCGGCTTGGGCCGCGGCTTTGCCGACGGCTGCGAACCGGCCGCCCCGCCCCCGCCCCCGGCCTTAGCCTTGCCCGCCGCGCGCCGCGCGCGGCTTTCGCCGCGGGCCAGGCCCCCGGAGGCACCGGAGCGCCGCTTCTCCCGCGGCTCGGTCGCCGCCACCACGCTCCGCGTCCGCCGCATGTCTCCCTCAGCCCGGCGCACAGGCCTCTCCGCTCTGCGCGTCCCCGCCGGCTGATGCGCGTCCCCGCCTGTGACAACCTGAAGGCCCCGGGGGTGGTGCGCAGCGCTCCGGGACACGCGAGCTCGGGCCCCGGCTTCTGCGGCCTGCCCGCCACGGGAGACCCTGGGCCGCGTGGTCTAGTGCCGAGGAGGATCTAACAGGACCGCGCCTCCACCTGCGCTTGCAGGTAATCGTGCCCGTTTGATCTGCGAAGGCGCTTTGGTCTCCACGGTCGCCAGGACCTTCCACCCTACATTCGGGACCTGGAGAGGCCTAAGGTCAGGTCTCGATGCCTGGCCACATCAGAGCTGCCAAGCTTGGGCGACTTGGGCTCCAAGGTGGTGGTGACACTCCCAACGTTGGAGAAGCCATGTGCCTAATAGGAGCTAACGTATGGAAATGGTCTGGCACTTGCTAGTTGAAGCATAAATGACAGCTGGAATCGTTTGATTAATGGTCAACAGACATTTTGGGTTTTATTTTTTTAATTTTTTGCAGAACTGGGAATAGGTCCTATTGTGCGAACACTTCACACTGCGCCACATTCCCAGGCCCGGATTTTGTTTTCAATTTTAAGTAAATGAATAGATCCAGGATTATGTTGTTTGTATGCTTTTGCAGAATACGATACTGAAGTTTAAAGAAAAAAAATCACAAGAACACCTCCCACCCCCGGCATCCCAGATAGTCTCCAAACCCTCTCAGTTGCTCACACTTTCAAACATTTTCTTACTCATTTTCTTGCATTTTTCCTTTTCAACTTTCCTGTTTGTTAATTCATACGTTTATTATAATGTATAATCCATTTATTTTCAGTCTTCGTGAGACTGAAAATATTGATTATAGATTTTTCCCAAGTATAGCTTTATCTATTTATAAATCTTCATGAAGTTTTAACACAAAGTCCTCACTCCTTAAAACTTCCTAGATACACAATTTGTTTTGCTCTTTCCTTTGCGTTATAGTTTGCATAAAATGCTCATATCTTAAATGTACAGATTTGCACCCACCGATTCAGATGTGGCACATCCTAGCACACTAGAATATCTCGAAAAAGAAAACAAGTGGGGTTGGAGAGATGGCTCGGAGGTTAAGCACGCTGGTGGCTCTTCCAGGGGTCCTGATTTCCAGTAACCACATGGTGGCTCACAACCATCTGTAATAAAATCTGGTGCCCTCTTCTGGTGTGTAGGTATATAAGCAGGCAGAACAATGTATACATAATAAATAAATCTTTAAAAAATACAAAAACAAAAAAAACAAAACAGAAATGACCCCTATTTTGACTTTTATCACCATTTCTAACTTGTGCCAATTGGGGGTAAAGCTAGTTGTGGAGGGGGGAGGCTGTCCCCACATTTTACAAGGTTACCTATGAGGAGGAGAGAGGCATAAGGAATTAGTAGATAGAAAGATAGAGGAAATGAGATAGACAGAAACACAGGATAGCTCGAGGGACCTGGATCAAAATCCACCGGCCCCTTCTGTCTCTTCTAAAGGACTTTTTAAAGGAATACCAAGGGGTGGGGCAAAAGACCTCCCCCTTGCTAGATCAAAGCACACTGCACATCCAAGTGCAGATCCTTCCAAACACCTGGTAACCATGCACATGGTCAATCCATCCCCTAATGCAGCCCTGCTGGGTAAAGCAAGTTCAGATCTCACTAGGAAACCTCTGTGGGCTCCCACAGCTAGTATTTACATTAACGTTGGTATCTAGATCTTTTTGTAGACTAATTTCTCTTCCAAATATTCGATGTGGAATTTCTGGTTCATACGTTAAGACTGTGTTGTGATAAGAGTCTTATAATGTAGTCAATGCTCCCTTTAACTCACAAGCCTCCTGCCTCCACCTCACAAATTCTAGGATTACAGGCATGTGCCACCACACCTAGTGAGCACCATCCTTTTAAAGGAATTACTAAGCAATTTTTAGCCTGGCTAGAAAGCATTATATTCTACCACCACTGTATGAGGATTGTGGTTGTTCCACACCTCACAAAACTTGACACTGTTGATCTGGTGGTGAGGTGGTGACATCACTTTCTATTGTTTTATATTTCTTTCTCCTGCAGTGTTGTGGAATAGAATATTTGTTTAAATATGCAAAGATGTGTTACATTTGTGTTGCAGAATAATTGTTTAACTATGTAAGATGTGTTGCTTTTGTTTATGCTGCATTTATTTAATTATGTAAAGATGTGTGACTGTTTTACCTTGTCTGCCTAAGGTACCTGATTGATCTAATAAAAAGCTGAATGGCCAATAGCTAGGCAGAGGAGGGATAAGCAGGGCTGGTGAGCAGAGAGAAAAGGGAAGCCAGCCAGCTGAGGGCCAGCCAGCTGGGGACCAGACAGCCAGACATAGAGAAAGCAGGACAGTATGTAGATGAGGCAAATGGACCTTGGGGCAGCACATGGATTAATAGAAATGGGTTAATTTTTTTTTTCTTTTAAAGCTAGCTAGAGCCGGGCAGTGGTGGCGCATGCCTTTAATCCCAGCACTTGGGAGGCAGAGCCAGGCAGATCTCTGTGAGTTCGAGGCCAGCCTGGTCTACAGAGTGAGGTTCAGGATAGGCTCCAAAGCTACACAGAGAAACCCTGTCTAGAAAAAAACAAAAAACAAAACAAAATAAGCTAGCTAAGAAACAAGCCTAAGGGCAGGAGAGATGGCTCAGCAGTTAAGAGCACTGACTGCTCTTTCAGAGGACCTGGGTTCAATTCCCAGCACCCACATGGAAGCTCACAACTCTCTCTAATTCCAGTTCCAGCGGAATCTGACACCCATGGCAAAACACCAAAGCACATAAAAATAAATTTAAAAAAAGAAAAAGAAACAAACCTAAGCTAAGGCTGAGCATTCATAATTAATAATAAGTCTCCATGTCATGATTTGGTGCCGGGTGATCCAAGAAAGCCTGCTACACTGTAGTAATGCTGCCTTTTCATATGCTGAACATTTGAACGTCTTCTGTTTGCAAATCCTTTTTGGGCTAAAGAGACGCTCTGTGGTTAAGAGCTGGTACTGCTCTTGTAAAGGACCCCAGCAGAGTTCCCAGCACCTACTTTGGGCAGCTCACAGCTGACTGATACTTAAGCTCCAGGGTATCTGATTCATTCTTCTCTTTTTGGGCACCTGCACCCATGCATGCACATACCCACACACAATTAAAAACAATAACAACAAACAACAACAACAAAAACTTTTTTAGAGAGAGTCGTTTTTAAGCCAGGTTTATGTCCTGGTTAACTTTCTGTGGCTGTGATCAACCCCATGACCAAAAGCAACTCAAGGAAGAGAAAGTTTATTTCATCTTACAGCTTAAAGTCCATCATTGAGGGAGTCAGGGCAGGAATTCAAGGCAAGAACCTGGAATTAGAAACAACTCAAGCAGACACAACGGATGAGTGAGTCTCTTGGGTTCACACACACACACACACACACACACACACACTCCAGGACATCTGTCAAGGGCTGCACTGCCCACAATGGGCTGGGCCCTCTCACATGAATCATGAATACAGAAAATGCCCCATAGACTTACTGTCTTAGTTATTTTTTTATTGCTGTGATAAGATACTATGACCAAGGCAATTTATAACCGAGTTTATTGGGGGCTTACTGTTGCAGAGGGTTAGAGTTCATGACCAGCGTGGCAGAGACCGTGGCAGCAGGCAGGCGGGCGGGGAGGGGACTGGAGCTGTAGCCGAGAGCTCACGTGATTCAAAGGCAGCAGGCAGAGAGGAAGAGGGACTGGGTTAGTCTGGACTTTGGACACGTCAGTGGCCAGCCCTCGTGGCACACGCCTCCTCCAACTGGGGACCAAGTATTCAAACATAGGTGTCTAGGGGGGGGCCGTTCTCATTCAGACCACCACACTTGACCACCCACCAATGTGACAGAGGCATTTTCTCAACTGAGGTTCCCTCTTTCCAGATGACAAAAAAGCCAAGCTGAACTGTTTGCTATACAGCTCTCTGTGTCTGTGCCAGACATGCATGTTAAGGATGCCTTCCCCCATGGCAGCTTGTCTTTCCACTTAACACCATCTTTTGATGAGTGGAAATTCTTTCATTTGACAAAGGTCAACTTGTGAATTCTTTTGTGGTGTTTTTTAGTTTACATAGAACTCTGCCTACCTCGAAGGTCATGAACATTGTCTTGTAAATATTCCATAGTTTAGTTCTCGTACTTAGGTCTATTTTCTATCTCATTTATTTTTATTCTTATTTATGATTTATTTTATCTTTATTTATTTATGTATGAATGTTTTGCTTACACTTATGTACACTGCTTGCATGCCGGTGCCCACAGAAGTAAGAAGAGAATGTCAGATTTCCTAGAATTGGAATTAATTATAGTATGGATGGTCATGATCCATCCCATGGGTACTGGGGACTGAACCCGGGTACTGTGCAAGAGCAACAAGTGCTCTTAACCTCTGAGCCTCTCTTCAGCCCCCTCAAATTAATTTTTGCATGTGGTATACGTAGACATCAAGTTCTTTTCCTTCCCCATAGATATCCAGTTGTTTACTCACCATTGGTTATTGAAAAGATCACATACACACTGAATTGTGTTCTCTGTCGAGTATCAACTGATCTGTTGTGAAGTATTACTTTAACTATGTAAAGGTGTGTTACATTTGTTTATGCTGCATTTGTTTAAGGATGTAAAGATGTGTGTTTAAAAAAAAAAATGTGTGTTTAATTGTGGAAAGATGTGTTGCAACTGTTTCACCTTGCCTACATAACGCACCTAATTGGCCTAATAAAGAGCTGAACCACCAGTAGCTGGGTAATAGAGAGATGGGCAGGGCTGGCAGGCAGAGAAAATAAGAAGAGGCTGGGCGGTGGTGGCGCACGCCTTTAATACCAGCACTCGGGAGGCAGAGCCAGGTGGATCTCTGTGAGTTCGAGGCCAGCCTGGTCTACACAGTGAGAGCCAGGAAAGACACCAAAACTACACAGAGAAACCCTGTCTCAAAAAACCAAAAAAAAAAAAAAAAGAAAAAGAAAAAAGAAAAAAAAAGAAAGGAAAGAAAAAGAAAAGAAGAAGAGGAATCTAGGTTCTTGAGAGACAGAAAGAGAGAGGAGGAGGGAGGAAGGAAGGAAGAGAGAATGAGGGAGAAAGAGACAGAGACGCCCAGGGCTGGCCAGCCAGCCAGGCAATCTCCAGGCAGCCAGACATGAAGGACATACAAAATGAAAGAAACGTAATAAGAACTGAGGCAAACGTAGATGAAGAGAAACAGATTAAATTAAGTTATAAGAGCTAATGGGACAAGCATAAGCCAAGGCTGAGCATTCATAACTAATAATAAGTCTCGGTGTCATGATTTGGGAGCTGGTTGGTGGCCCAAAAGAAAGCCTGCTACACTGATCCATTACCCGGGGTCTTTCTTAACCTTCCATTCTGTTCCACTGCTGTATTTTACCCATGCTCACGCTAATACCACTGTCTTTAAGTCCTTATTTGTAAAGTCAGATAAAGCTCCCCCAAATTCAAATCCCCAGCACCCTGTAAAAAGGTGTGTGGCTGTCCACAGCTGTAGCCCAGTGCTGGAGGGTGGGGCAGAGACAGGAGGATCGCAGGGGGTTACTGCCTGACAGCCTGGTTCAGTGAGAAACTCAGCAGAACAGCAGACGCTTTCCTCTGGCTTCTGCACGCACACGCACACACTGTGTCTCCTTCGTTCTTTCCCACTGAGCCATGCCTGGCTGCCGTAAGTATGCTATTGCCTCGTCTCTGAACCTTTCCAGGAAGCATTGCTCATCTGTAGTTTACCAGATTGTTCGAACTGAACCTGGCTGAGGCTGAGGCTGTTTGTTGAATGATTAAACTCTCCACTTGGATATATAATTCCAAGATCAGTTGCTCACAGTGCCATCCATGCTCATCCCCTCTCTAACACAAGTTAGACAATGTCCTCAGCTAGAGTCATGGCTGGCAAATGTTCTGACCACTTGATTCTAAAATTGTCTCTCTTTTGCCCAAAATATGATGACATTTTTTTCTGGAAATCTAATTTTTGATTTCTTGTCATAGTTTCTCTCTTCAAAATGTGTACAGATTATTCTACTTTCTGGCTTTAAGTGCAGCAAATGAGAATTCCCACACTAATTTTACCTGCTTTCCTTCATAAAACTAGCCTCTTCCCCCAGTGTGAAATCTGTACACTTCTCCTTTTACTCATAGAGTACAAGAATTTTTCTAGGATTTTTAAAATTGTGTTGATAAGATGGAAACCTGCTAAAACTTGATAAAGAAAACAGAAAACAAAATATGCATTTGTGCCAGGTGGTGGTAGCTCACACCTCTAATCCCAGCACTTGAGAGGCAGAGGCAGGAGGATTTCAGAGTTCAAGGCTAGCCTGGTCTACAGCCAGGGCAATACAGAGAAACCCTGTCTCAAAAAATTATAAAATATAACCACAGGAACAAAATTAAGTTGCTAAATGTGGTGGCACCGACCTGTAATCCCAGCTACTAGGGAGGCTGAGGCAGAAGGACCACAAGTTTAAGGCTGGCCTAGGGTACAGAGTAAGACCCTGAGATCCTGTCTCAAAATGAAAAGGAAAAATGAGCCAGCTAGATGACTCAGAAGGGGGAAGTGCTTGCCACACAAATCCAAACCCAGGAACTCATAGTGGAAGGCGAGAATCAACTCCTGAAAACCATCTCTGATCTCCACACATGATCCATGCTATTTGTGTGCCCACGCTCACACAACCATGGCTGTCTCTCATCTCCCTGTCTCGTCTCTCTCTCACACACACAAATAACAAAAAAACATTTTTTTTTTAAATAAAAAGAAACCTGGGGATATAGCCGTGGTAGGGCCCTTACTTAGCATTCATGATATCTGAGGCCCTAAGTTCAATCCCCAGAACTGAAACAAAACAAAACACAGGCTGAACTCAGTGACTCAACACAGGATCTCATATGTTTTCTATCTGCATCATTTCTGACTGCTTTCCCTTTCAGTTGTACCCATGGGTTTGTCACATTATACCTTCTATTTAACATGGGCTGTCTCTTGGATGGAAGAGTTCTAGTTGGCAGTGGGAAATCTATCATTTTCTGTAGCCAGTCGAAATGTTCCCTACCAGAAATGACACTAAATTCTGCCTGAATTCAAACTCATGGAAACAGAAAATAAAAGAGAAGTTACTAGAGGTTGAGGGGGAAGGGAATGGGGAGTTATTTAATGGCTTCAAAGTTCCTGTTTAAGACAATGAACAAGTCCTGTACTTAATGCCAATGCACGGTACACTTCAAAAGCAATGTTCAAGTGGCTGCAGGTGGGGATCAGTTGGTGGAGTGCTTGCCCAGCATGCAGGAAGCCTTGGCGCTGACCCCCAGCACCATATAAAACCAGGTATAAGCCAGGCGGTGGTGGCGCACGCCTTTAATCCCAGCACTTGGGAGGCAGAGCCAGGCGGATCTCTGTGAGTTCGAGACCAGCCTGGTCTACAGAGTGAGTTCCAGGAAAGGTGCAAAGCTACACAGAGAAACCCTGTCTCGAAAAACAAAAACAGGTATAAAAGCCATATAAAGCACGTGCTTAGAGTCTCAGCACTCTGGAGGGGGAGGCTGAAAGATTAGAAGTTCACAGTCATCCTTGGCTACACAGAGTTCAAGGCTAGCCTAGGTTACATGAAACCCTGTCTCGAAAAACAAACAAAAGAAGTTGAAAGTGGTACATTTTTGCTCATGCCGATGTTACCATCAAAGAAATTGCTCCTGGGGCTGAAGAGACAGCCAGCAATTCAGAGCTGGTATTACTCCTGCAGGAGACCCGTACAGTCACCCATGTTGGTGACTCACAATTGCCTGTAATTCTAGCTCCAAAGGATATGACACCTCTGGCCTCCGCTGGCACCCGCATTCTCATGCACATATTCACACACAGACACATTATTTAAAAATAAAACCTTAAAAAAAAAAGTCCTGGCTTTTAAAGAATAAGTAAAAAAAAAAAAAGAAATGCCTTATAAGTGCATATGTTGGAAGTATATGACAAAAGATTTACAGTATAAAAGCCCACTCTTGCCATGCTATGGTGGCGTATGCCTTTAACCCCACCCTTATGAGGCAGAGACAGATGAATCTCTAAGTTGGAAGCCAGTCTGGTCTATAGAGTGAGTCCCAGGACAAGCCAGAGCTACACAGTGTGATCCTGTCTCAAAACAAAACAACAAAAAACAAAACCGAGAGCCCACACAACTCGGCAAAGTGAGGAAACGAAAACCCTGACAAGGCTGTCCTGGACTTTAAGAAAGAAGATTCTAAGCACAGAATAGTGCTCAACACCACTCTACAGGTTCCTGTTTGGGGTAACAGGACTACAGAAATACAGCAGTAGAGAGTGAATCGTGATTCTCTCACATGCAAATGTACTTTTCAGACAGGATTTGGGCGGAGCCGGTAGTCTCCCTCCAGACATGGCCACTAGCAGGAGGGAGACCCAGCAGCACACAGACTGCTGAGCAGTTAAAAGGCACCATTTTGTACCCTGAGGCTTGATACTTCAGTTCCCAGTAAGAGAAGGGATCTTGACACACTAGGATGGCATGGCTAGGCAGTCCTCTCAACCACAGGACCCAGATTTCTCAGCTCACGTGACAGGCCTCATCTCTTTCTGTTTTTTGTTTGTTTGTGGGTTGTTGTTTTTGTTGTTGTTGCTTGAAACAGCGTTTCTCTGTGTAGCCCTGGCTATCCTGGAACTCACTCTGTGTAGCCCAGGCTGGCCTCGAACTCACAGAGATCCACCTGCCTCTGCTTCCTGAGTGCTGAAATTAAAGGCATACACCACCATCCAGCTCAATATTTATATTCTTCCTATCAAATTGCCTGTGGCAAATGCTACTTTCTGAATTTACATAGCATCACTAACCTTCATGACAATTAGGAAAAGTATCTAGTGAACTAATGTTGTTAAAGAAAAAGTACTTATTGATACTTTTTTGTACATGTGTGTATGTGTGATGCTGGGTATCGAACCCAGGGCCTTCTACTTACTAGGCAAGCACTCTCAGCCCTCAGATATACACCCAGACTTTGGACATTTGAGACAAGATCTTATGATACAGCTTTACTTATTTCTTGGTGTTGCTGTTTTGTTTTTGTTTTTCGAGACAGGGTTTCTCTGTGTAGCCCAGGCTGGCCTCAGACTCACAGAGATCTGCCTGCCTCTGCCTCCCAAGTGCTGGGATCAAAGGCATGTATCACCACTGCCTGGCTAGCTCTATGTATTTTGAACTCACTATGTAGTTCAGGCTAGCCTTGAACTCTCAAATCCTCCCTCCTCCCTCCTGCATGATAGGGTTACAAGCACAGCTACCATGTCTGTCTCAATGAAACTTAATTTTTTTTAATTAGTGTATATCCATTGTACAAAATGATGGGTTTGGGTTTGGGATGTAGCTCATTATGACTACGTATGTGAGGTTCTGTGTTCAATCTCCAGACTGCAATAAACAACACCAAAATTAGGTTTCATGAAAACACTTTTATCTATCATACTCTGCTATCCACTACACCTTCTAGCCTTCTTGTCTTCGTCCTCAGCTGCCTGGAAGAAATGAAATACTTCACCCTGAATATGCATGCCAGCCTTGGCTCAGGGGCCATCATGATGGTCTTCTCTGTATTGGTCTAATTTTAGTATATGTGCTGCCAAAGTAAACACCTGATGCATTTTAAAGTACAGGAAACGAGATTTTGTGGTTGCTTTTGAGACAAGGTTTCTCTACCTAGCCCTAGCTGTCCAGCAGCTCACTACATAGACCAAGCTGGTCTCACAGGCCTCTGCCTTCAGCGTGCTGGAACACAGGCATGCACTACCAGAGCTGGCTTGCCCTCGGTTCTTTTTGTTTTTTTGTGACAGGGTTTCTCTGTGTATCCTTGGCTGTCCTAAAACTCACTCCTTAGGCCAGGCTGGCCTCAAACTCACAGAGATCCCCCTGCCTCTGACTCTAGAGTGCTGGGATTAAAGGTGTGCACCACCATCACCACCACTACCACCGGTTATCTTAGGTTCTTTTTTTTTTTTTTTTTTGGTTTTTCGAGACAGGGTTTCTCTGTGTAGCTTTGCGCCTTTCCTGGGACTCACTTGGTAGCCCAGGCTGGCCTCGAACTCACAGAGATCCGCCTGGCTATGCCTCCCGAGTGCTGGGATTAAAGGTGTGCGCCACCACCGCCCGGCTATCTTAGGTTCTTAAAAGGACTTATTTGCCGGGCCCCGCCTGACCTGTCAAATAGTTCTAAATAGAGGAGTAAGGATTGAGAAATTATAGATAGGAAAAATAGAGATGTAGACGTAAAAGAAAAAGACAGAGACACAGGATAGCTTTGGGAGGGCTCTGAGTCAATACCACAGCAGCCACAAGTTTATTTCTCAGAGCCTTTTTATACCCAGAACAGGGGAGGCAAAAAGACCTCCCTCTCTCAAGGACACCATGGTTCAAGGTACTGACAAGCATAAACACCTCCTTAATTCTCAAGACACCTGGTAACCACACCTTTGGCCAAATATCCTGTTATCCAGCCTTGATGAGTAAGGCATCTAATAGCCATGCCTTTGGCCAAACATCCTGTTATCCAGCCTTAAAGAGTAAAGACAAGCTTGAACTCTGACCTTGAGTGCAGATGAAAATCAAGTCACAAGCTGGAGTCACTGTGGACTCCCACACCTATTGGTAAATTTGACTTAACTGCTGAAATGTCTCACTGAAAAACAGATTAGCTAAATTTTAACAAAATTGGTATAAACTACTACAATATTCTTTCCTGCTCTCATAGCTAACTTTAACAGTTACAAGCATATGTCAGTTCTTTAAAGGGTCAGTAGTGCCTATTATTAATGAATAGTTCTCTGACAGCCAGATCTATCAAACTGTCAGAGCTATCCCAAGACTGCCTCCCTGAAGTCAGATCTTGTCTAAAAACACATAAGGCTCATATTTATAAACTACATTGGAGAGGACTTTTATAAATCTTACTTTCTATTAGACAAACCACCCCATCAAATTAGCAAAAATGTACAAAGTCAGACAGTACTAGGTGCTGGGAACTCTGCTGAAGAGTTGACCATCTCTAATCCCCAAATCCAAACTGCTCACAAGTTTTATATTTGTGCTTGAAAAGTTTCAGGTTTCAGGGGCCAGTGAGATGGCTCAGTGGATAAAGGCACTTGCTGACAAGCCTAATGCCCTGTGCCTGACCCTGGAACCCACATGATGGGGAACACAGGCTCCCCTAAGTTGTTCTCTGACCCCAGAAACGCACGCATGCGCGCACACACACACTTTTTAAAAGTTCTCACGTTCTGTTATGCTATAATATATACAATAACATATACAGTGAAAATGGTTAAAATGGTTTTAGTCTTTGTTTTGGGAGACAAAGTCTGTAATTCTGTTTGGCCAGGAACTAACAGAGCCTCACATACCCCTGCCTCCTTACCACAAACATTAAAGGCATATGCTACCCTAGCGTCTTTTCTTCCACAACTAAAAAATTTTAAATTCAGCCAGGTGTGGTTTAATCCCAGCACTCTGGAGGTAGAGGCAGGCACATCTCTGAGAGTTTGAGGCCAGCCAAGTCTACAGAACTAGTCCCAGGACAGCCAACGTTACACAGAGAATCCTGTCTCAAAAGAAAAAAACAAAACAGAAAACCAAAAACAAATGAAGAAACATATATAGCACTACTGTCTTTTTGTGTTTTAGGGTCTAAAAATGAATGACACAATTCTTTTTTTTTTTTTAGGTGAACAATGGAAAACTGCTCCTTATTCATTGAAGAAACACTTGAGCACAGTGCTAACTCAATGAATTTCTAATCTCAAGATTTACATTATCCTATTCGTTTGTTTGCTTGTCTGTTGTGCTTTAAATCTGTTTACAGGGGGCTGGAGAGATGCTCAGTCGTTAAGAGCACTGGCTGCTCTTCCAGAGGACTGGGGCTCAATTCCCAATCACCCACACGAGTGCTCACAACTGTCTATATAGTTCCAGAGTATTTGACACCCTCCTCTGGGCTCCTCAGGTACCAGGTACACGGGTAGTATATAAAAAGAAAAGAAAAGAAAAGAAAAACACCCATACACGTGAAATAAATTAAAAAAAAAAAAAACAAAACTGCTTTACAGCTGGGCATGATGGTCCATGTCTTTAATTCCAGCACTCAGGGGACAGAGCCTAGAGGATCACTGTGAGCTCTAGGCCAGCCTGGTCTATATACTAGTTTCAGGCCAGCCAGGACTACATAGTGATGCCCTGTCGGGGAGGGGAGTGGGGATGGGGCTACGACAGCGACAAATGGACCAAACAACAAAAACTATACTATGAAAAAACCCGTCTTGTCTGCTTCAGGAGGAGTCCAGATGCCATTCTTTCGAAATAATTGCTGTGTTGAAGTAACCAAATGATCTACTTTGAGAAAACAATAAACCAGGAAGTAATAAGACTTAAGTTCTGGAAGTTGCTAGAACTTAACCCAGTGAAGTCATCACACCAGTCATAAGATCTGCATTCTAGTTCAATCTGCACATCAAAATGTCTGACTCAGAACATACTCTGCTTGGGAAACAAGGTCCAACTCCCGTGGCCTAATAAAAATAAAATACTATGTACAATGGACATTTTCTAAATTTCAATTCACTTCCAATTAAAATCTACCTGCTCTTTATAGTTCACTGGGCTGAAGAATCAAACTGGGGCTTTTGGTTCACGCTAGGCAAACCAGATATATTCCCAACGTTCCCTTCAGTTGCATGTTAACTAGTGAACCTTTACAGAGTCAAGGTTATCTAATTTAACATTTCTAGACGTAGGGGGGTTGGTAGCCCGTGCAAACAAAGCTGTTTGCAAGGTTATTTACGTGGCCACCCCGTGACTCCGCATGACATCGCGATCCACGCAGCCCTGCTCGGTCGTTCCTTGTTTATCTGGATGAGGGAAAAGCGGCCACACCCAGGACGTCTGAACCCAGTCCTGAGGTTCTAGGATTAACCGCTCCATTCCCTTCCTTTGCACAATAGGCACCCCAATGAGAGAGGTGGGTGAACCCCGGGTATAGAGTCTAATAGACGTGTGTCCTCTTCCATTGTTTGGAGACTGCTGAGGAGGAAGAGGATCAGCCTGGCCGGCGGGGCCGGGGCTGGGTCTCGAGCTGAGCCCTCAGCCTCCAGCTCCGCAGACGCCCCACCCCCACGTCTGAGCCTGAGGGCGGCTAAGAAAAAAGACAAAGCGGCTGAAGCGCTCTGGCTGCAGAAGCGCCATTGTTTACACTGCAGGGGCCGCACCAAAGCTAATGTCCAACAGTGCGAGCAGCGTTGGGGCGCAATTCAGGCTATGGCTTAAGCCAGCCTAGCGCGGGGTGCGGGAGGTGCAAGGCACCTGGGTTCCGAACGCGGGAAGAGAAGACCCCCTTCCCCCACCCCAGGCAGGAAACACGGTATTTCGAGAAGAAAAAAAAAAGCCACGGCGCATGCGCACTCGGTTACTTAGCAACGTCGACGTTAAACTGCCCCAGAACAGAGCCCAGCAACAATCGAGCGGCCCGCCTCCCCCACCAATCAGCGCCGGTCGAATCCTTGCCGCCTCGCCAATCAGCGCCGGCGCAGCGAGGAAGTTTCCAGAGCTTTCGAGGGAGGGCCCTCTAACTTGGATCCATCCGCCGGGCGATTTTTTTCCATATTGTCGTCCAGGAGGAGACGGGTCGCCGGGTGGGAAGGGGGCTTTCCTTTGTCAGTGCTCTTCCCTTCGGTCCTGAGGGGCGGGGAGCCCGGTGGGGGAGCCTGACCGGGTCGTGGGAGGTGGGGTGCGGGGGGGACTACTTTCGGCGGCGCAGGAAGACGGCCGCTACGTCAGGGTGATGAGTGACGCCAGGGACGCTGCATAAATAGCGGCTCGCGCGGCCGCGGCGCTCAGTGACGAGAGAGGCTTTGTCTGCTGCGGAGCTGCTTGCGTCTGGGTGGCTCGACGCGCTTCGGCGGTTTGTGGTTTCATCACACTCGCGGACAGGTAAGGCTCGGCGGCGCTTGAGTCGTGGCGGGGACCGGGGACCGGGGGCTCGCGGGAGGCCGGGCGGCCCTTTCTCCGGGTGGGGCGGGGTGGGGGAGGGGAGGGCAGGGCGAGCCGGCGTGACGCGGCAACGGGCCTTCCGGGAAGAGTGGGCCTTCCTTGTTCGCGTGCGCGGAGCGGGAGCGGGGGCGGCCCTGGCGCGCGCGCCAGGGAGCTTAACGGACGCCTAACCGATGGAGAGGCCATCGTGGTGGTTTCAGTGGGGGAAGGCAGAAAAGAGGTACTCCCGACTTGTCGCCAGGCTTAACACGAATCCCGGTGTAGGAGCTACGTGGTTCTGTTTAAATGTTTTTGTCTTTTTTAAACTAATGGCCTTGTGATTGGGGTTATGGGTTTTTTTGTTTTTGATTTATCACGGCCATGACTGGCAGACTCGGATGTCCCGCAAATCCGTGAAGGTTCTGGATGCCAGTTGAGTGTTTGGAAATGTTTTTGCAGTTTGGAACCATGACGAAACAGTTTTTTTTTTTGTTGGGTGGAGAAACGCGGGGGAGGGGTTTTCATTAGAGGTGTGGGAATAACACGTGGCCCTTTACCTTTTTAAATTCAAGGTCAAAATGCAAATCTTCGTGAAGACCCTGACCGGCAAGACCATCACCCTAGAGGTGGAGCCCAGTGACACCATCGAGAATGTCAAGGCCAAGATCCAGGATAAAGAGGGCATCCCCCCTGACCAGCAGCGACTCATCTTTGCTGGCAAGCAGCTGGAAGATGGCCGCACCCTTTCTGACTACAACATCCAGAAAGAGTCCACCCTGCACCTGGTCCTCCGCCTGAGGGGTGGCATGCAGATCTTCGTGAAGACCCTGACCGGCAAGACCATCACCCTGGAAGTGGAGCCCAGTGACACCATCGAGAATGTCAAGGCCAAGATCCAGGATAAAGAGGGCATCCCCCCTGACCAGCAGCGACTCATCTTTGCCGGCAAGCAGCTGGAAGATGGCCGCACCCTTTCTGACTACAACATCCAGAAAGAGTCCACCCTGCACCTGGTCCTCCGCCTGAGGGTGGCATGCAGATTTTCGTGAAGACCCTGACCGGCAAGACCATCACCCTGGAAGTGGAGCCCAGTGACACCATCGAGAACGTCAAGGCCAAGATCCAGGATAAAGAGGGCATCCCCCTGACCAGCAGCGACTCATCTTTGCTGGCAAGCAGCTGGAAGATGGCCGCACCCTTTCTGACTACAACATCCAGAAAGAGTCCACCCTGCACCTGGTCCTCCGCCTGAGGGGTGGCATGCAGATCTTCGTGAAGACCCTGACCGGCAAGACCATCACCCTGGAAGTGGAGCCCAGTGACACCATCGAGAACGTGAAGGCCAAGATCCAGGATAAAGAGGGCATCCCCCCTGACCAGCAGCGACTCATCTTTGCTGGCAAGCAGCTGGAAGATGGCCGCACCCTTTCTGACTACAACATCCAGAAAGAGTCCACCCTGCACCTGGTCCTCCGCCTGAGAGGTGGCATGCAGATCTTTGTGAAGACCCTGACCGGCAAGACCATCACCCTGGAAGTGGAGCCCAGTGACACCATCGAGAACGTGAAGGCCAAGATCCAGGATAAAGAGGGCATCCCCCCTGACCAGCAGCGACTCATCTTTGCTGGCAAGCAGCTGGAAGATGGCCGCACCCTTTCTGACTACAACATTCAGAAAGAGTCCACCCTGCACCTGGTCCTCCGCCTGAGAGGTGGCATGCAGATCTTTGTGAAGACCCTGACCGGCAAGACCATCACCCTGGAAGTAGAACCCAGTGACACCATCGAGAACGTGAAGGCCAAGATCCAGGATAAAGAGGGCATCCCCCCTGACCAGCAGCGACTCATCTTTGCTGGCAAGCAGCTGGAAGATGGCCGCACTCTTTCTGACTACAACATTCAGAAAGAGTCCACCCTGCACCTGGTCCTCCGTCTGAGGGGTGGCTATTAATCCTTCAGTCTGCATTCCCAGTGGGCAATGATGGCATTACTCTGCACTATAGCCATCTGCCCCAATTTAAGTTTAGAAATTACAAGTTTCAGTAATAGCTGAACCTCTGTTAAAAATGTTAATAAAGGTTTTGTTGCATGGTAAGCATATATGGTGTCATTTGTGAAATTTCTGTGGTGGCGTGGGTGGGGGACCTCAGCTGTTTGTAATTTTCATCACAGCTTGAATGAGTTGGGAACTTGGCTTAAAAGTTAATGACAAATCTATAATATCAATTTGCAGCAATATGGGAGGTGGGTCCCAAACAGCCTTTGGGGGAAAGCAGACTTACTTGTCTGAAGCTCATCAAAATAGCTAAAGTTTTGGTTGAACTCTTTGAAAGGTGGTGTGTTTAGGTACTTTGGGAGAAGGGGGTTGTTAGCTAATTACCCTGAAATACATGCCTTACTCATTGCTTGCTTAAGATACTGGTTGGTTGGGATAATTCCCTTGACTAGGAAGAAGACCCCCACACTTGGAGAAGTGGTAAGTTACAGAAAAGTTAAAAACCTGTAGGAACACCTGTGGGTGGAAGGTTTGTATCCTTTAATCCTAAAAGTTTTTAGGAATATTTTGAGACAGTCTCACCCTGGCTGGCCTGAAATTCAGATCTATTATGTCTCCCCAGCTTGCTTTCAAATAAGATTTAAAGGCTGACATATTAGGGTTCACCAAGAACTCGAACCCACCAAATATGCCCAACTGTTTAACTTGAAGTTAATGTCTTAGGATTTTTAAAATGCTTTTGTAGCTGTTACCTTCTAGCTGGAGATGAGGTTTGTAGAATAAATGCATTTAATCCTAGCCTTGAGGAAGCAGAGGAAAGGCCAGCTTAGTCTACATATAGTGAGTTCCAGAGCTAAAAGAGCCTGTCAACAAATTGAAATCTAGTTGGAAGCAGGTTCACATGACACCTGCAATCTTATCCTTTATTAAAGGCTTTATAAGTGCCAGCCTGTTAGGCGAACTTTGTGTATAAGTAACAAGCATTTCAGCAGTAAATCTGAATTTTAAACATGTATCTTTCCCATGTTCCCCTCTTTAATTTACTGGAGGACAAATACATTGGGATCAAACCAAGTTGGCTTTTGCAAGCAGCTTGATTTGAGCTGTTACCAGCCCTCTTTTGAACCCCCTTCTCTTTTATTTTCTTTACCAAAAAATATATCCCAGACTAGTTGCTAAAATCCTACCTCTGCCTTTTAGAATAAACTCCCTGCATGGTTTTTTTTTTTTTTTGTGGTTAGAAGACAGTCGAGGTAGCCCAGACTGCACATTATAGTCCAGGCTAGCCTCATTCAACAAGCTCTGCTTCCTAAGTATTAAAAATGTGTGCCATCTTGCCTAGGAATTTTTGTTTTGAGGCGTCCTTTATATAGTCCTGGCTGTCCTGGAGTTCCCAATGTGGAGCAAACTGGTCTATGTACTCAGATTCACCTGGCTTTGAGTGCTGGGATTAAAGACCTGTGCTACTTACCACACATGGCTGGCTGGCCAGGTAGTTTTTAGCCTTGCAGGTCTCATTGAACTGTGTACAAAATTGGAATTTGAACAAGGAGAAGACACTTATATGTTGGCTATTTTATATATTTTTAATTTAATTTAATTTTTTTTTGGTGAGTTTGTTGAGTGTAGTGACACCTCTGTACTCAAGAGGCTAAGACAGGCTCACCTAGAGTTCAAGGTCAGGGTGAGTTGCCTCAAATCCTCTGCACTGAATAAAAAAAAGGTAATTTGTAGTTGTCCCTACTTCTCTCAATTGCTGAAGAGATGGCCCATGCAGCTTTGTAAGCAAATGTGACTAGGAGGTGGACTTCTTTATTTTTAAAGATTTTTATTATGTTCTGCCTGCTTGTATGTGTGCCTGAACACCAGAAGAGGGCACAGGTCTCATTACAGATGGTTGTGAGCACCATGTGCTTGTGGGAATTGAACTCAGGACCTCTGGAAGGGCAGCCAGTGCTCTTAACCTCTGAGCCATCCCTCTAGCCTGGAGGTGGACCTTGCTCTGAGATAATATGGCAAGAGGAGAGTTGATAAAATTTCTTGAAGTTGGGCATGCTGGTATGTACCCGTAACCCCCAGCACCCTGAAGGCTGAGGTAATTTTGCTCCAGGCTAGGCCAGACTAGGACATTTGAAGTAAGGCCTACATGGTGGATGGAGACAGACTTCCACAAGCTGTCCTCTAGTATATACACATGTACAAATAATGTAATTTTTAAAGTCTGAGGGGCGTCGCTCTTTCAGGTTCTCTGCCAGGAACAATGTTGATTCCAGTCTAGACTAGATGCTAAAGAATACGTGGGCTCATCTTGGTGCATGTCTTTAATACCAGCACTGACGCTAGGCAGTAAAGGCCTGAGTGAGGCCAGCCTTGTCAAATAGTAAACTGAGCCAGCCAGGGCTACACAGTGAGACCTCATCTCAAAAAACATAAACATGGGAGCCAGGCATAGCAGCACACGCCTTTATCCCCAGCATTTGGGGGGCAAAGATAGGTAGATCTTTTGAGTTTGAAGCAAACCTGGTCTATATAGTGAGACCCAGGACAGCCTGGGCTAAGAGACCTTTTCTAAAAACAAACTGACTTCAGTTCCCCTCATAGGCCCACCAGCCCTGGCGGTTAATATGGAGAAAGACTTGCCTGGCACACCATCTGCCTTGGAATTGCTGTGTTCACAGAACAAGCGGGCACCCTCAGTCATAACTTCGTTTCCCCTCTAAGGAATTCAATAAAGGGGTTGTGTTAGTCTCGTGTGCGCGCGTGCGCACGTGATGCGATGCTGGGGATCAATGCAAGACAGGCACCCTACCACTTCCGCTATCCCCAGCCTTTTTATTTGAGGCAATGTCTCTATAGTCCAGGCTGGCTTCAAATGCCCTATGTAACAAAGTATGCCCGTACACCATTGCTCGGGACTCCATAGCTGTTTGTTTTTGAGGAGAAAGAGTAGTTTTGATTTGATTTTTGTTTGAGATAGAGCCTTATTCTGGATTGCACGAGTGTTCCACCACACACAACTCTGGACTCCTTTAAAAAATTGTAATTATTCTGTGTGAGTGGGTGTGCATGGGTGTGCAGGCAGTGATGTGCACGTGAAGGCCAGAGAACACCCGCATGGACTCCACAGTACTCTCCTTCCACTTCTGGAGACCAAATTGAGATCTATGTGGATGAGCCAGCAGCCGCCAACACTCGCTCTGTCTGCAGCTTCCCTGGAAGCTGTTTCCCAAACACCTGACTCAGGGTAATGGTTCTCAACTTCAGAAGATGGCCTGCTCTTCTTTTACATCCAACATTTTAGTTCAAATTTTTTTTAAATTGACTTCTAGATTAACCTAACTCCTGTCTCTCCTTCTGGGCTTTTCTTGGAAGCAGGCAGCAGAAACTACTGGAACAGTGTGCATGGCTCCTGTCCCCACAGCAGCAAGACCTTGAGAAGGGAGAAGGCACAGAGCCAGGAAGCTTAGAGAAACAAGGTCATGGCTGAGTGTGGCAGTACATGCCTTTAATCCAACGGTTCTCAACCTTCCTAATGCTGCACGCTTTAATACAGTTCTTCATGTTGTGGTGACCCCAACCATAAAATTATGTCATTGCTACTTTATAACTGTAATTTTGCTACTGCTACGAATCGTACTGTAAATATCTGATATGCAGGATATCTGATATTTGACCCCCCCCCCAGAAGGGGTGGCGACCCACAGGTTGAGAACTACTGCCATCCCAGCACTCAGGAGGCCGAGGCAGCTATTGCAGTTCCAGGCCCACCAGAAAAAAGAAAATCAGAGAATTTTAATGGAGAGAGATTGGCTGGTGGGAGTAGTAGGTCAGGAAGGCTCACTTATAGTGTAACTATGGTTGACAATAATTAGATATTTCAAAATAGCTAGTAGAATAGTGAACACTGTCAACACAAAGAAAATGATCATGTCTAAAGTGGAGGATACGTCAGTCACCCTGGTCGGAGCAGTACATTTGTATACATGTATTGAAATGTCACATAGAACCCCAGTATGTCAATTAAAAACTTAAGAAGAAGCTGGGCATGGTGGCACATGCCTTTAATCCCAGCACTAGCATCAAAGGCAGGCAGATCTCTGGGTCTGAGGCCAGTCTGGTCTACAGAGTGAGTTCACAACAGCCAGAGCTACAGAGAGAGATTCTGTCTCAAAACAAGAGGCCTGGATACATGGTCCAGCAGTTAAGAGCACTGACTGTTCTTCTAGAAGATCCAAGTTCAATTGCAGACACCCACTTGGTGACTCACAACCATCTGAAATTCCAGCTCTAAGGGATCCGATGCCCTCTTCTGGCTTTCAGGCACACATGTCATGCACAGACATGGATGTAGGCAAAATACTCATACATAAAAAATAATAAAATACTCAAAACAACAAAAATTTTTTAAAAAGAAGCCAGGCCTGGAGGAACAGATTTATATCCGAGTTATTTGGGAAGGTGATGAAAGGGGTCAGTATTGGCTTAGGATACCCCAAGACCAAGTTCTCAGCACAAAGGAGATTTATTTGCCACAGAGGACAGGGAATAAGGGAGAAAAACAGGAGACAGAGGACAAGGGAGAGGGGGAAGGGATATTTGTCCCAGAGGACAAAGGACAGTGTGCATGAGTGTGTGTGCGTGAGTGCGAAGAGGAGACCTTAGGCAAATGGCAGTTTTTAAAGATAAAAGAGGTAACACCTTGTCAGGATGAGATTTCATGTTAATGGAGCATGTTAGTTAGGGCAGCCAAAGGAAGTTTTTGATTGCTGGATTTCACTACTTTGATAGCTGGACCTTGGTGGTCAGCCTCAGAAGGAGGGAGTGGCCAAACAAGGGAATAGACCTTGGTGTCTAGCTTTAGGAATGTCATCTAATGGTTTTTAGCAAGGCAGAGGGAGTGGGGGAGAAGGGCAAGGCCTGCCAGAGCCATGTTTGCCATGCTCTAGCGGGCTAGGGTCCCTTCAAGTGAGGTAGGAGAATTTGAAGTTCAAAGCCTTCCTAGGATATAGAGTTCAAGGCCAGGCTGTGCACTTCAGTGAGAGAGATTAAAAATAAGGGGGTGGGGGCAGGTTGAGGTTTGAGCTCATTTGGCAGAGTACTGACCTAACATGCACAAAACACTGGGTTCAGTCCCAAGTACTGAATAAACTGGGTACAGTGGTACTTGCCCAGAACCTTACCGCTTTGGAGGGAGAGACAGGCAGATAGAAGTTTGGAGTCATCCTCAGCTGCATAGAATTTGAGGCCGACCTGAGATACATGAGGCCCTGTCTCAACTAAAAAACCACAACAACAAGCTGGCTTAGCCAGCCAAAGTGCTTGCAGTAGAAGCCTGACGCCCTGAGTTCAATCCTGGCATCCATGACAGAAAGCAAGAACGATTCCTGAAGTTGTCCTGTAACCTCCCCTTGCACACACACCGTGACAAGCATATGTAAGCTTGTGTGCTCCCAAAATTTCATGTACACGTGTGTGTCACACACACAGACAATAATAATACAGTTGTAAAGATCATTTCTATTTATATATATATGTGTGTGTGTGTGTACCTGCATGAATTTATGTATGAGGGGTGTGTGTGTGTGTGTGTGTGTGTGTGTGTGTGTGTGTGTGTACCTGCATGAATTTATGTATGAGGGGTGTGTGTGTGTGTGTGTGTGTGTGTGTACCTGCATGAATTTATGTATGAGGGGTGTGTGTGTGTGTGTGTGTGTGTGTGTGTGTGTGTGTGTACCTGCATGAATTTATGTATGAGGGGTGTGTGTGTGTGTGTGCATCAGCTCTCCCTGGCACTGGAGTTGCAGCTGTGAGCCTCTTGAGGTGGCTGCTGGAAACGGAACCCAGGTTCTCTAGAAGAGCAGTAAGTGTTCTTGTTTTTTTTTTTTTTCTTTTCTTTCTTTCTTTTTTTTTTCTGTTTTTTCAAGACAGGCTTTCTCTGTGTAGCTTTGGATCCTGTTCTGGATCTTGCTCTGTAGACCAGGCTGGCCTCAAACTCACAGAGATCCACCTGGCTCTGCCTCCCAAGTGCTGGGATTAAAGGTATGTGCCACCACCACCCAGCCAGCAGTAAGTGTTCTTAACTGCTGAGTCAACTTTTCTGCCCTGAATATATATGTGTGTGTGTACACACACACACACACACACACACACAGAGAGAGAGAGAGAGAGAGAGAGAGAGAGAGAGAGAGTCTGAGGGGCAACATTCTCGCCTGAAGAGTCTGAAGAGGTAAGGACAGGGTCACAGTTCGCCTGCTTTGCCTCTCTGGGCCTTGGCTGCTGCCGTGCAGTTGATGCTTGGCTGTTTTCTCTTGCTGCAAATCTTCAAGGCCTCTGGGTGAAGCTGCTTTTGAGTGTCCAGTAGGGTGCTGATTTTCTCTAAGTGGCTGCTTCATGGAAGACTGGTATCACGCACCCACGATAATTCTCTTTCTCGGTCAGCCCTGTCATCCACACTTTGATTTAGGGGTGCACAAGGAAGCTCCAAGCTCTGTTTCCTGGGGTTCAGGTGAGTGGTGGATGATACAGATCTTCTAATATGGAGATTTATAATAAAATGAGAGCCTAGGCCTAAGATATACAATAAAGTAAGTAGAACATGGAGACTCCAAACCGTAGGATGCAGGGCAGGCTAACAGCTCTATGTGGGGAGCTCTAACACATGATGGGTAAATGAAGATGTTCTAAGGCTTACTCTGTCTTACATCTGTAAAAGTAAAATTGGTCTTTCTTACCAACCGGCTACCCAGGAAATCTGTCCAGTCATGGAGAAGAGAAGTAACCTAACAGATACATTAGCACAAGGAATACAAACCCCGGGTCAAGCCCAGTTGCTGGTCCAGCCATCAAAAAAAGAAGATCCTGGGGGTGACTTAGAAAGATAACAGGGGGTGGTGGGGTTCTTCCCCATGACTCTGGAACGGACGGTACTTGCTTCTGCCTTCTACATCTGCTGTTACTCAGACAGACCTCTGCTCTGACACACTTGGTTGGGAACCAGGGTTGCCCAGTCATCCCGGGATTATGCCATGCTGAGAAAACTCAGTCATCATCTGACCTCCAGCAGTCAACTGCCTTCCTCTCCCCCTCCAAACACTCAGAGCCCTGTTATTTTTTAGGAGTGAGTCCAGTGTTCCTGTTCCCTGGAAAGCAAAGATGTGAAAAAATGATCTGGGTGCAGTGTTTTTCAGGCCTCTCTCTCTCTACCCCACCCCATCTGGGCTCTGACTGTCTGAATGTGGCCCCCAGGGGGAAATGAATTTCCAAGGAAGAATCACAAGGGTTTTCAAGAGCATTGCCATTTTCTAAAGAAAAAGATTTATAACTGTGTTATTTTCAGAATAAGAATTATGGGGGTGTGGAGGCGGCTGGAGAATTGACGCTGCAGTTAGTACTTTCTGCTCTTCCTGGGGACCTCAGCATGGGTCTCAGAATTAACTTTCAGGAGACTCACAAAGACCTGTAACTCCCACTCCAGGGAATCTGACACCCTCCTCTGGCCTCTGCAGGCACACACACACACACACACACACACACACACACACACACACACCACACACACACACACACCACACATACACACACACACACATTTGAGACTGGGTCTTTCTATTACGCAATTCTGGCTGTCCTGGAACTCATTCTGTAGACCAGGTTGGCCTTGAACTCTCACAGATCTGCCTGCCTCTGCCTCCAGAGTGCTGGGATTAAAGGCTTATGCCACTACAGCAGGTTTAAAAGTAAAAGTCTTAAAAAAAAAAAAAAAAAAAAAACTTTTTCCAGAGAAAAAAGATGTGATAGCCGCAGAGGTGAGACAGGCAAGCACAGGGGGATCATTTAGCCCCTGGGACTCCACTTGTTTGGGGCTATGTACTCACCCCTATTCTAATTAGGCACTTGGAAGCCTGAGAACCCCACCTTCATATGCTGCGTGTTCACATCCCACTCCAAACAATATCCCCAGCAACATGAGTGCCTATCGAGGACTATGGGGGTCCAGCCCCTCGATAGTCCCCTCCCAGGGTCTGCGGAAGGCTCTATCAACCAGCTGAGAATCTATTCTTTAGAGTCGGTAAATCAGTCTACGCACGCAGAGTTCTTTGGTCCATTCGCTTTTATTCCTCTGGCATAACATCCTTTATACACAGCTTCAGTTCTGTTCTCATGTCTAGCTCCTTTCTTGCCTGATTTCTCTCTATATTTATCTACTGTCCCCTCTAGGTTCTATCTTAATTCCTTCATCTAGTTTTGTCCCTTCTAGGTTCTCATCTATCTAGTTCTTTCTCCCATCAGCTTCTCTCCCGTCTCCTTCTCTCTCATCTGGCTCTTTCTCATCTTGTTCTTCCCCATCTGGCTCTTCCTCATCTTCCATCTCGTTCCTCTAGTCCTCTCTTTTAGCTCTTCAATCTAGTTCTTCCCCATCTCAGCTCGTTCCTCTCAAGTTCTTACCCATCTCGTTCTTCCATTCTCTTCTCTCTTCTCCTGTCTGTCCTCTGCTTTACAGTTATATATCTCCCAAAATCACAATCCTCCCCTCCACCCAGGACACTCAGCCTGAACTTCCTCAGGCAGTGATTGTCCACTATCAGGATCAAATGGAGGGTTGATAAGAATTACAAAGAAGGGCACTAGTTGTTAATTACCATTTGTGACCCAAAGGGGAAGTGACTAATGAATCAACTAAAGGCTAAATATGGGTAATGTCTAAGAAGAGGGGTCTTACGTGCACAACTATAACCTTAAATGTGTTTGGTAAAGGATGTTAAAAATCTATAAGTTGCTAGGTCAATGGGAGAAAATAAAACTGTCTTCTTTTTTCCTGTGGCTCCTGTTGTGCCCAGATCGTGACCCCCAGAGAGACCACCAAAGACGAGCATGCCGGAATGCAAAAGCAAGGTTTAATTCTGGATATCCAAAAGCAATACAAGCCTAGGCAGGGACTTCGTCCAATACATCCAACGCAGTGGAGGCTGGAGGAAGCGCCCACCTGTCTGCAAGCTCAGTTTTTAAAGGGAAAAGTCACAAGGTTACATCATTTAGGGGTGCTAGTACGGGTACAATTCTGATTGGCCCGCTTCTAGGGACTTCTAGAAATTACTTCTAAGGGAGTGGTTGCCCACCACCATTTCTCATTGGCTGCCCTCAGGTGGAGGCATTTCTGTGATCAGTTACCCTGGAAACCAGGGAGAGGACATTCCATAGTCTGGCAGGCATTACCTCGTGACTATCTTGTGGCTCTGTACTTTTATACTTCCTGGTTTCTGGAATCTGAACTGACTGGTCTCAGTAACTTCTGGCCTGTTCCAGTAACTTATGGCCTGTAGCTAAAAGAAGCAGTCTTAGGCCTTTAGTTTTGGGGTGAGAGCATTTTGGTCTTATTTTGGTTCCACAGCTCCTATCTGTCCAAGCTGTCTTCCGTTTTTCTGCAGGGTGGGGGAAAGTGTGCTCAGTCTCTAGGCAACCTGTGTACAGCTAGATGCCTCCGGTGATAGTTAAAGGGAGATCTGGAACTGGAGGTAAGGTTTGGGAAAAGAGGAAGTAAGGCTTAATTGGCACATCTGCCAGGCCTTCTCAAACAGGTAGCCTGGATGCTTAAGTCTGTTCTAGAGAGTACAGAGGTATCTCTGATAAGGTACTTTCCTCCATCCAGTGATGGACCTGACCAGATGCTACCAATAATGATAATTACAGGGAGGCTTGAACTGGGAGTTCTGGCTGAGCATAGCTGTTAGCACAGAAGTTTATCTAAATATTCCTAGAAGTGGTTAGGTAAGTAGTTAGAGGTCTATAAAGTTAGTAAGGCTGTAAGAAAGGAGGGGTCTGAGCTAAATTGTGTAAAGCTATTACTTAATGTCTACCTGGCCTAGGCGGTGTCCCCTTGTGGACACCTTAAGTCAGGAGACTTGCATGTGGGCTGTTATCATTGTTAGTCCACCTGGGACTAACAATGGGCGCCCACCTGGGTGGTGTTTCCTGTAGTCCTTGAAAGTGGCCAAGGGAGATAATCTGATTCCAGAGAAAGCCTTTCCTGAGGCTGTTCTCCAAATACCTGGAATGTGTATGTCCAGAGAGTGATCAGTCTACACTGTTAGCCCTTCTTAGGGAAAAGTCAATTGGGAAAGCTATGAAGGCACACATGATTTTCATAACAGAATACAGCTGATATATAACAAGCCAAGTAACACCAAAAACTCCTTGGGATTTGGCTTCCTCTGGAGGAATTCCCTGATCCCTCTAGGTAGTGACTTTGCCATAACCAGCTGAGTTCTTATGATATATTCCTGCGGCCCGCAGCAAGTGCCCGTCCTGCACTGAGCTGTATACAGACCCTCCCTGAACAAGGTACCCAGTCAGCAACCCAGCACTTCCACCTGCATCAAGCTGCACCCCAACTCAAAACAATGGGACAAGTTTCTTCTCCTCTTAAGGAGAATCAAATTTGGACAGTTTCTATTCCAACATATTCCTGATACTTCAAGGCATGGAGGGTAGAGGGCCAGTCCAGACCTAACTGCTTTGGGATGCATTCGCAATAAACATAGAGAACCTTGAACTTAAGCCCCGAGCAACCAAATTCTTCCTTCTCCTGAACTCTGTAAAAGACAGCCTCAAACAGGCAGCTAGGAAAATGGCTTACTGGTTAGGGGCACTGACTGCTCTTCTGGAGGGTTCAATTCCCATCACCTACATGGTGGCTGGAAACGTCTGTAATTCCAGTTTAAGGAGGGGACCCAACATCCTCTTCACCTCCTTGGGTAACAGGCACACACAGGATACACAGACATACACGCAAGCAAAACACTCATAAAATAAATTTTGAAAAAGGTATATTTGTGTCCTGTGTCATAAAAAAGGAATCTACACGCACAGGCTACACACACACACGGTTAATGATGGGTTTGTTCTGAGTTAACCCCCTCCCCACCCAGATGGCCCTGGAGGGATACAACGTAATACCAGCAGACTCCAACAGAAAGCGTTTCAAGTGCTTGAGTCCAAACATCCACAAAATGAGGGAAGAGTGCAAGGGATTGATAACAAGAAGGGCACAAGACATCACAGCTCTCAAAAGTGTGGATGAAAAAGAACAACTTCAGAAAGAATAGGGCCGTCCAGATGGCTTCGTAGATAAAGGTGCTTTGATCCCTGGTACCCACATAAAGGTAGAAGAGAGCCGACTCCACATAGTCATCCTCTGACCACACATCCTGGGCGTGCAAGTGCCCTGCCCCCTCATGCACATTCACACAACAGCAATAATGGTGGTGATGATGATGATAATAGTGATAATAAATTAAACAAAAGAAACTATTTTTTTCCTTTGGTTTTTCAAGACAGGATTTCTCTGTGTAACAGCCCTAGATGTCCTGGAACTCACTCTGTAGACCAGGTTGGCTTTGAACTCACAGAGATCCGCCTGCCTCTGCCTCCCAAGTGCTGAGATTAAAGGCGTGTGCCACCACCGCTTGGCTAAGAAAATGGGTTTTTAAAGTGTGGTTGACTACCTTATAAGAAGGGCAAAACTGAGCACCAGAATGATTGACTGCCACGGTTCCCCACCTTGTACCAATAAAATCTGCTGGCTGAGACCCTGCCCCCCTCCCCCCCCCAAAAAAAAAATAAAAGGGAACGAAGACAACACTGGAGAAATGGTTTCGCCGTTAAGAGTCCACACCTGCTCCTGCAGAGAACGCAAGTTCAGTTCCCAGCACCCTGGTGCCCAGCACCCGAATCTTACATAGTGTGTGTGTGGGGGGGTTCTCTTAGGGTGGTGAGAAGGATGTCAGCACGGTTCTTCCCCGGGTGCCAGACCCTAGGGTTGGAGATGCTGCTGCTCGCTTAGGTGAATTAAATGTAATGGGTTTAACTGAGTACCAGGGGCCAGGTGGCAGCATTTGAAAGGTCAAAGGCAAGATGAGTGTAGTTATGGTAATGGGCTGCACCAGCAAAGCAAGGCCTATAATGGCCTAATCGGTACGGCCTTGTGGCACTGGCTAACCAATCATGGTGTTTCTGGGAATAAAATAGATAAGACACCTACTAAGGATTTTGTTGTTGGTGGTGGTTTTGGGTGTTTTTGTTTTTTGAAATAGGGTTTTTCTGTGTGTGTAGACCTGGCTGTCCTAGATCTCACTCTGTAGACCAGGGTGGCCTCAAACTCAGAGAGATCCGCCTGCCTCTGCCTCCCAAGTGCTGGGATTAAAGGCGTGCACCACCAAGGCCAGCCATTAAAAGTATTTTTAATTTTGTTTCATATATATGAGGGTTTTGCCCGCATATATGTGTGTGCACCACATGCGTGCCTAGTGCCTGCAAAAGCCAGAAAACATTGGATCCTCCGGAACTGGAGTTACAGGCAGCTGTGAGCTACCATGCGGGTCCTGGGAACTGAACCCAGGTCCTCTGCAAGAGCAGCCAGTGCTCTAACAGCTGAGCCACCCCTCCAGCCCCAAGCCTGTTTAATCTGTATAACAGGAAAACTCTAGAATCAATGAAATAAATTGGGTTGTAGCAATAGGGGACCCCAGCCCACTGAACAATTTCCAGACCTGAGTCACTTCAGAGACCCAGAAGTCCCTGACTGAAGGAAAGGCCATGTGTCTTGAGGAAGGAAGGACCAAGCTGAGATACCTAAGAGTTTTACTGTTAGCCTTTCACGCATCCTTCCCCAGAGGAACATACAACATTTTACAAGGATAACTGTACATTAAAGAAAATGAGAGCCGGGCAGTGGTGGCACACACCTTTAGTCTCAGCACTTGGGAGGCAGAGGCAGGCAGATCTCAGTGAGTTTGAAGAAATCAGACTTCTTTCTGGGGCTTAATTGGATACTGGTTCTGAATTGACACTGATCCCAGGAGACTCCAAGAAACACTGTGGCCCCCTGGTTAACATAGAGGCTTGTGGAGGTCCAGGAATTTATAACAGAGTTTTGGCTGAAGTCTGAATCCAGTGGGTCCTCAAACTCATCCCATAGTTATTTCCCCAGTTCCAGAATGTGCAGTCGGGACAGATAAACTTAGAAGTCGGCAGAATCCGCACATTGGTTCTCTGACACTGGAGTGAGGGCTTTCTGGGTGGAGAGGCCAAACGGAAGCCACAACAGGAGTTGCCTCTAGCCGGGAAAATAGTGAACCAAAGACAGTATTGCATCCCAGAGGAATTTCAGAAATGAATGCCAACATCAAAGACACAGGGGTGGTGGTTCCCACCACGTCTCCCCGTAACTCTCCTCATTGGCCCGTGAAGAGGACAGATGGAGTGTGGTGACAGTCGACAAGGGATAAACTTGTGATGGCTAATCACGGTTGTCAACTGCATCTGGAATCAACCAAAACACAAGCTGCTGGGCGCTCCTGTGAGGGTTTTTCTTGATGTGATCACTTGAAGCAGGAAGACCCATTCATAATGAGGGCAGCCCCGATAACAGGACATGGAGGAAGGAAGCTGCCTTTTGCCTGCTCGCCCTCTCTCTCACTGGCAAGCTCATCTAGCCTTCAGCTGAGGCATCCCTTTGCTGATATGAGAATCAGTTTATTCAGGATTCCGACACGGACGCTCCAGTCACCCTTGAGGCCTTCAGCACCACCGGGGTGGGACTGCTGAGACAGGCAGCCTCATGGAATGAGCGGCTACGGAATTCTCAGCTCTGCAGAGTAAGACAGTCTTTGTTGGACTACCTAGACAACACCGTGTAAGCCAGTCTAATCCATCCCATGTGAATGCACATGTGTATATATCCACTCTCTCAGTTCTGTTCCTTCAGAGGGCTCTGACTAATGCAGAAATGAGGACGTATACAGGGTAAACTAACGGCTCTACCTCTGCAGCATAAGCTCCAGGAAAGCTAGGACTACATAGAGAGACCGTGTCTTGAAAAAAAAATTTTTTTCCCCTCAGACAAAACCGGATTACAAGTCAAAAGTTCCAGCAGCGGGGTTGGGGATTTAGCTCAGTGGTAGAGCGCAAGGTCCTGGGTTCGGTCCTCAGATCCAACAAAAACAAAAACAAAAAAACAAAAAACAAAAAAAGTTCAGCAGCTCTCATAGTCCATGGAAACTAACCAGACCACCGCAATCAGCCATTTAAATAAACAGGTTCCTGTCGCCTCCCATCTAAATAGAGGTAACAACAGAACCTACTTCCCTGGGTTCGCCCCTCTTAATACGCAAGGTACAGGACCTTGCTCCGGGACACCCCGGCGCTCTGTGAAGCTGGAGGGAAATGCTACATGGTCCCAGCCCACTCCAGCGCCCACTGGCTCCCTTTCTGAAATAAGCCCCAGGCTAACATCCTGCCCTGAGAAGTGGGACAGGAAGGAGGTTCAAGGGCAGACCTTTCTAACAGAGACCTGACTTCTTAGAGGTCTGAGTGCCGGCCTGGAGGGATGGATGGGAGGGGGTTGCCAGGAGAGTTGGAGGTGTGACTGAGGCAGGGTGAAGGGGTAGAGGGGTCCGGGAGAAGATGGAATAGTTGGGGCAGGAAGAGGAGGGGACACGGGGAGGGGTGGGGGAGGAGAGGGGTGGGTGGGAGGTGGGGGAATGGGTGCAGGGTGAGGGAGTGGGTTGCTGGAGCGTGCTGAGTGGTTGGGTGTAGTCGATCTGCCTTCTGCCTAGATCTGTCTGTTTCCTGGGTTGTAGCCATCCTCTGCCTCAGTCTGACTCATCCTTGGCCCAAACTGAGCCTCCTGATCCTGGCCTTTTGTTTTGTCGCTGCCCCACGTTCAGTCTTCTAGCTGTGACTGCGCCCTTTTTGCCACTACTGAGGTTCCTGCTCCATTTGCTCTGTTGCGTTTTCCCAGACGAGGAAACGTCTTCCTCCTGTCTTGGTCTTCTCATGCTAAAAGCAGATGTCCATTTCTGGGCAGTGACTGTTTGCGATGAAAACTTCCCAGAGGGGCCAGGGCTTGGATCTGGGCTCTCAAAGTTGGCCTGGGGCCTGCCTGGGGCTATTCTGGATCCTGAGATAGAGGCACACACATCCAGGCCTCTCTGTGCAGGGGCTCCCTAGGGAGGTGTGGGAAGGGACAGTCCATTTTCTGTGAGAGTGAGGGATTCTTCCAGGCCCAGCACATTGTCCCTAGCCTGGTAGACTGCTTTCTTTCTTCAGAAGGGACCCTTGGTCTCAAAGACTGACCCTTTAAGGTACCTTTCTGAGAATCAGTTGTTTTAAGCCTCTCCCTCACCCCGACTCTGTTCTCATCTTCCTTGCTCCAGAAAGCTGGTTCAGTCTAAGGAAGCTGGCTTCCTTCTTTTTTTATCAGTCTCTGACGCTCAGCCTCAGGAAGCTCTGTCTGGCCTGTAGACATTGCCTCATCCCTGGCTCTAAGCAAGTTTGGGGATTGGTACAAAGAAAATTAAAGTCAGTAAGCCCGGGTCCTGGCTTGTTACCCTCTTCCCCAGGATCTCAGAGGCTCCACTTTTCCTTCTTTGTTTTTTTTTTTTTTGTTTTTATTTTTTGTTTTGTTTTGTTTTTTTTTTTGTTTTGTTTTTCGAGACAGGGTTTCTCTGTGTAGTTTTGCTCCTTTTCCTGGATCTCACTTGGTAGCCCAGGCTGGCCTTGAACTCACAGAGATCCGCCTGGCTCTGCCTCCCGAGTGCTGGGATTAAAGGCGTGTGCACCACCACCGCTGCTGCCTGGGCCCACTTTTCCTTCTTTTAAGACTGGGTGACATCCCCTCTCCCACATAAATTCAGTGACAATGATTTCAAACAGCTTAAAACCCACTGCTGTCAGGAAGTGGCCTTTCATCGCTGGCATTTGTCGCCTTCTCCAGAAGGTGCCCGCCACACTGTTCTGTGTAAGCATCCACATTTTATTTAAAAAAAAAAAAAAAAAGTGATCCATGGGGCTGGAGAGATGGCTCAGAATTTAAGAGCACTGGCTGCTCTTCAGGAGGACCTCGCTTTGATTCCCAGCACCCACATGGCAGCTCACAACTGTCTGTGACTCCACTTTTAGGGGATCTGCTGCATGAAACTGGTGCACAGATATGCAGGAAAACCCCCATACGAATAAAGTAAAATCGAAAACAGAATGAAGAAACTATGTGAAGCTGGGCACGGTGGCACATAACTTTAATTCCAGCATTCAGGAGGCAGAGGCAGGGGGATCTCTGCGAGTTCGAGGGCAGCCTGTTTCCAGGACAGCCAGGGCTGTTACACATAGAAACCTTGTCTCAAAACAACAACAACAAAAAAAACAAACAAACAAAAAAACTATGTGAAAATAAATTTAAATAAAAGAAACATTTACAAAAAGCTACAAATGAAGCATAATCGAAGAGAGCCAGACTGAAGCCAGCTTGAGAAGTTTGTATTTTGGGGGTGGGGGTGCTGAGTTATGAGTTTCCCAGATGTCTAGCAAGCGCTCTACCACTTAGCTGTGCAAGACAGCCCTGGGAAAGAGGGAGAGATTTTCTTTACTTGTAACTGGAAAAGCTTTTGAAGCCTGGGTCCAGCGTGGGCTTTGCGGAAGTCTCGAGTTCTAGTTTCAGTTCCCCTCCCCTGTTCTGTTTTCGTTTTTTTTTTTTTTTTTTTTTTTTAAGGTTTGTTTGTTTTTACATGTGTGAGTGTTTTGCCTGCCTGTTTGTGTATGCACCTCGTGCTCTGGGGCCCTCGGAGACTGAAAGAGGGTGTCAGATCTCCTGGAACTAGAGTTGCAGACAGTGTGGCCTTCCATGCCAGTGCTGGGAAACAAATCTTCCAGCTTAGCAAGTGCTCTTACCCATCTCTCCAGGCCCAGGGCTTAAAACGACATAAGACAGATAAAACGGACACACAGCACGCCAGTGTAAAGTGTATGATTCACAGAGTCACGCTGCCAAGATCACAACCACAGAGCATCTGGGCCTAGGAATGTGGCCTTCGTGGTAGATTCCTTGCCTGTCATGTGGGAAGCACTGTGTTTAATCTCCGGCACTGGAAAAAAAACAATAACAAGAGTTTTGTAATCTGTGATATTTTAATTGGCATTTTTTCATTTAGCCTAATTTTTTTGGGGGGACAGGGGTGTTTTGAGACAGGGTTTCACTGTGTAGCCCTGTCCTGGAACTCGCTCTGTAGACCAGACTGGCCTTGAATTTATAGAGATCCACCTGCCTCTGCCTCCTGAGTGCTGGGATTAAAGGCGTGTGCCACCATTGCCTGTCACCACTTAGCCATTTAGCCTAATTTTTAAGTTTATGATATGTTGTAAAATGTATTGGTACTTCATTCATTTTTTTTTACGGCTAAATATCATTCAGCTGTGTGGCTATCACATTTTATGCACTCACTCACCAGTTGGTGGACATTTGGGCTGATTAGACTCAGACCATTCTCCTGCCTCAGCAGCCCAAAGACTTCCCTTTCAGAGACCTCCACTCTGTGAAGCTGGATCCTTGATTTCACCACAGAAAATAATTTCAGGACAAGATAACATGAAGCAAGAGTTAGATTTCATTGAAGTTTTTAGTTGTTTTGGTTTTTTGTCTGTTTGTTTTTTGGGGACAGGGTCTCACATGTAGCCCTGGCTGGCCTGTAACTCACTATGTAGACCAGGTTGGTCTTGAACTCACAGAGATCTACCTGCCCTCTGACCTCCAGAGTGCTAGCATTAAAGGTATATGCTACCACAACTGGCTAAAAAAAGACTTCTTAAATATAGACTTAAATGAAGTTGTTAATAGAAAAAGAGGAACTCATGGAGAGAATTATATACACCCCAAAGAATGGGGAAGGGCTTCTCAAAGGAGATTCACACTTAAATGTCTTAGCATGTATATAATAGGATTTGGAGGCTTTGGGGATGATGTTGATTAACTGGTTTCTAAAGGATCCCCTCCTTGATCTCTTCTCCCCTTTCCCTTTCTTTATTTTCGGTTTTGTTGAGACAGGATTTCTCTGTATACCCCTGGCTGTCTTGTAACTCTCTCTGTAGACTAGGCTGGTCTCGAACTCAGAGGTCAGACTGCCTCTGCCTTCTGAGTGCTAATTCAAGGCATGCACCAGAACTGTCTGGCTTTTTTCCCCTTTTCAGTAACTGAGATTACGGAGTGGCTACAGAGGAGCCTTGGATACAATTCCAATCTGATAAGATAATATCATGGGCCCTATGGGTACACAGGCAGCTATGACAGGACTATTAATACAAATGAGGTTTCTTGTGAAATATCTAGCAAATTACGTGTTTATGGCTGGGAGGGAAGAAAGGCCATATATACTTGGCCTTAAGCATAAGTCATTGCTATTTTAAAATTCTCATTTGAAATATCCCTATATAAGAGAAATATTGTTTTATGCTGAGTATGGTGGTACATGCCTTTAATCCTAGCACCCAGGAGGTAGAGGTAAGTGAATATCCATGGGTTCAAGGGCAGTCTGATCTGCAAGTTCCTGGCTAGCCAGGGCTACATTGAGAAATCCTGCCTCAATGAAACAAAACAAAACAAAACAAAACAAAACAAAACAAACAAACAAACAAACAAAAAACTCTATTTTGGCCCCTTCACAGAAAATGTTGTACTTGAGCCATATATGGATCTATTAATTTGTTTAAGTGTTTTGTCCGAATGTAAATGTTTGTATGTGTACCATGAGCATGCCTGGTGCCTGAAGAGACCAGAAGACCTCTGATCTCTTGGAACCTGAGTTATGAATGGTTTGAGGTATCCTGCAAGTGCTGGGAACCAAACCTGGGTCTTCTGCAAGATCAACAAATGCTCTTAACTGATGAGCCATCTCTCCAGCCCATTGAGCTAGAATTCTTGACTCCCAGCTTCAACCAGACTCCAAAGTGAGGGATTTCTTTCTCTTTCCATTCCCTGGTGGTTCCTCCTTTTTCTTGTATAAATAAGGCTGCTGCTATAACGTTTATGTAGTGTTTGTGCTCTCGTGTTCCATTTCTTTTAAGTACATGCTGAGGGCTGGAATTTCTGGGTCACATGTTAACTCTATATTTAGTCTTCTGGAGAAACAGTCACTATGTTTTTATCATCTACCAGACTGCAACTCCTCCAGATCCTTGCCAATGCTGTTTTGTTTGTTTGTTTGGTTTTCTGAGACAGTTTTTTTTTTGTGTGTGTGTAACAGGCCTGGCTGTCTTGGAACTTGCTTTGTAGACCAAGCTGTCCTGAAACTCACAGAGATCTGCTGCCTCTATCTCCTGAGTTCTGAGATTAAATATGTGTGCCACCATGCTGGTTTTGTTTTGTTTTTTTGTTTTTTAAAGACAGGACCTCACTGTAGCTTAGAATGGCCTGGAATTTATCATACATACATACTGAAATTCTTTTAGGCTTGCTTACAAATCACTGTAACCTTTTTGCCAGCCTCCTGAGCCCTGGAATGTCAACTAATGTCAGGCTTCATTGTGGATTTTTGTTGTTTCATAAATACATTTTAAAGATATTCTTAAATGTATATATGTAGTAAAAAATGTTAATGTTGTATGATATTTTGTTAGGTGTTCTGACAAATAAAGCTTGCCTGGAGGTCAGAGAAGCAGAGTAGCCACAGTCATTTCTTACCTCTATGAATCCTCAGACTCAATGGAGGGCAAGATCCTTTCTCTGCCCACCTTACATTCCTGTCTCTGCCTCTCTAATGCTGGGATTAAATGTGTGAGCCTCCACGTGCTGGGATCAAAGGCTTGAGCCTCCCAAGTGCTGGGATTAAAGGTGTGTGCCACCACTGCCTGGTGTCTATGGTTCACTAGTGGCTAGCTCCACCCTTTGATCTCCAGGCAAGCTTTATTTGTCAGAATACAAAACAAACAAAATATCATACAACAGGGGGGACTGCCAGCTCACAAATAATGATACCGAGACTTATTATTGATTATGAAAGCTCTGCCTTAGCTTCGGCTTGTTCCTAACTAGTTCTTATAACTTAAATTAACCCATTTCTCTTCATCTGTGTGCTGCCCCAGACTCATTTACCTCATCTACGAACTCATCTTGCTTACTCTGTGTCTCATGGAGTCTCCTCGAGACACCTCAGACCCTTCTTCTTCCCAGCATTCTCTCTGCCCTGAAAACTCTGCCTAGCCAATGTCCATTCAGCTCTTTATTCCCAATGGGAGTAATACATATTCACAGTGCCCAAAAGGATTCTTCCATAGCAGAACTAGAGTCCTCTAGAAAAAAAACAGATTCTTAGTTACTTAGTTACTTTTCTATTGCTGTGACAAAACACAGTGACCAAGGCAATTTATGAAAGAAAGTGTTTAATTTGGGCTTACATTTTCAGATTTTCAGAGGGTGAGAGTCCATGATGGTGCGGCAAAGGCATGGAGGCAGGAACAGCTGAGTGTTCACATCTTAACCAGCAGGTAGGAGGCAGAGATGGAACTCTGGCAATAAATAGCATGAGTCGTTGGAAACCCCAAAGCTCACCCCGGGGACACACCTCCAACTAAGCTGAACCTCCTAATCCTTCCCAAACAGTTCCATCAGCTGGGGACCAAGTTTTCAAACATGAGCCTAGGCGAGATATTCTCATCCAAAGCACCACAAGCTGCTAGCTCTTAACTGCTCACTCATCTCTCCAGCCCCTTGTATTATTTATTATTAATTTGTATTGTATGTTTATATCTGCATGGTGCATGTGTGCCACAGTGCACATGTGAAGGTCAGAGAACAACTTTGTGGAATCAGTTTTCTCCTTCCACATTTAAATGGGCTCTAGGGATCAAATTCAGTTTACCAGGATGGCATGACAAACACCTTTACCTGCTGAGTCCTCTCACTGGCTTTATTATTTTAAAGGTAAAGCCACAGAATAAAGCTAAAAAAAAAATTTCTACATCCCGCTCTGCTGCCCTCAGCAGCCAGAAGAGTTCTTCTTCAGAGACTTTGTTTGACTTCATTCAAGGTGAAGCTGGATCCTTAACTTCGCTTCAGAAAATAATTTCAGGAAAAGCTAATATGAAGCAACCATTTTAACAAAACAGAGTTTATAGCCAGTTGGTGATGGCGCATGCAGGCGGGAGGCAAAGGTAGGCGGATCTCTGAGTTCGAGACCAGCCTGGTCTATAGAGTAAGTTCCAGGACAGCCAGGGCTACACAGTGAAACCCTGTCTCGAAAAACAAAACTCAAAAACCAACCAACCAATCAGCCAACAAAAAAAAACAGAGTTTGTTCAAAGGAGATTTTAAGCATAGATTTAAACATTTATAAAGTCGGTTGGTTAAATGCTTCTATACAGTTTGGGTCTTGATGCAAGGAGTCACATCTTGGGCCTTGCACATGCTAAACCAATGCTCTAGCGTTAAGCTACGCTTCCAGTCCTAAATGTATTTGAACAACCATGGGTTGCTAACTATGCCATTATGGGGGAAGTGAACACAGCACAAATGAGCTTCCACCAGGGGCAAGGCAAGTGTCATAGAGCATATTTCTAGGACCACCCCTCCCTCCCAACCCAGCCTAGGGTCTGGGTCTACTGTGAGGCGGTGATGTTTAAGCTGAGAGAGAATAGGCTGGGAAGCAGCGGTGGAGTTCTTGCCTAGCATGTTCGAGGCCAAGCACAACAAACCAACAAGGAAACAACAGACACAGGTAGAGATTGTCTAGAGCTAAGGTCAGTGTGCATGTGGTGATGATGGTGGTGTTGCCATATGCATTGCATGTGTGTGCTGTGTGTGTGTGGGGGAGTGGTGTGTGTGGTGTGTGTGTGTGTGTGGTGATGGTGGTTGCTATATGCTTACTGTGTGTGTGTGTGTGTGTGTGTGTGTGTGTGTGTGTGTGTGACGGTGGTATTGCTATATGCATTGCATGTGTGTGCTGTGTGTGTGTGTGTGTGTGTGTGTGTGTGCTCCTGGCAGGTGGGACAGCTTATGCTACAGAGAGGATAGGACATATTGGGGACAGTGAAGGATATTCAGAGAGTCTAGAGCCATGGCAGACACTATTTACTGAATTTTGTCTTATAATTGACTCATCTGAAAGGTGACCAACCACGGCGGCACACAACTCTAATCCCCACACTGTGAGGGAGAGGCAAGAGGATTGCCACAGTTGGTCTACATATCAAGACCCTGCCTCAGATGAAAGAGTACACCAAACGAAAATCTGAGTAGCTGCTGTGGCTCATGACTGCCATGCTGGATGGTACAGGTTTGGAGTGTGGGCTGGTGAAGGTGGCGGACCAGGACAGGGTGTCTGGATGGCATGAGGTTGTTGTACCAAGTCTGCATTTTATTCTGAGTACTATGGAAAAGTAGCTTTGAGTGGAAGAGTGGATTGACTTGGCGTTTATTTATTTGTTTGTCTGTTTATTGTTATTTAGTTTTTCTTCATTTACTGATACCGGGGGTCAAACCCAGAGCCTTACACATGCCACTAAGTGCTAAACGCTGGCCCTTGGTTTATGTTTTTAGCAGGCCCCCTTAGTTGATCATATAAGATGAGGCGTGAGAGGAAGACAAATTTGGAAGTGTGGAGCTTTCTCAGGGGAGAGAAATTAGTGGTTTGGACCAATACCAATCACACAAAATTGTGGACATGGAACAAGGACAGAGGTCTTGACGGGGAGAGAGGGGAGAGAAAGGGAGGGAGAGAGGAAGAGAGGGAGGGGGTGGGAAGAAGGGGAAGGGAGAGAGGAAGCGGGGAGTGCGCGCGGGCGCGAGACAGCCCTAGTTCTCCAGGGCAGGACCGAAGTGTGCAATTTCAACCATTCCTGATGGCCTCCCTGTCCCCACCTGCTGGCTGCTTCTGGAAGTGCCTTTATACATGGAAACTGGAGCCTTGGGGGATCCCTGGGGTCAGGATGCTGAGGGAATCTCTCCCTAGATGGAAAGAAGGCTGGATGGGTGGGGCTGCACTCTTTGAGACAAAAGTCAGACTGAACCTCTTCTCTCCCCGTGGCTATCACACTCTTCTCTCCCTCGTTTGCGGGTCCGCCAGTTATGAACCTCACGACTGCTGGAGGGCACACAGTGGTAAGACCCAGGAGGGGTGGGGGGTCAGTGTACTGCGGAACGAATCCCACACCCATGCCAGCTCCCACCCGAGCCAAGGTCCCAGCACCCTAGGGCTGCCTCTGATCGCCCCAGGGGCTTCTCTGGCCATGAGTCGGGGTGAAAGTGCACCGATGAAGGGGCAGGGCGTGTCTCCCCAGAGCAGGGTGTGGCCAGTGGTCCAGAAGATAAATCTGATGGCCAGTCACCGGCCCTTCACCGGTCGGCGCTCAGCCCGCACTGGCCACTGTGCGCGACGAACAGGTTGAGGGTGGACACCACCGAGAGAGCTCGGAGCCGGCTGCGGAGGTTCCCGCAGCCCATTGCTGTCAGCGCCGGGCCGCGCCCCTCCCGGCTGCCTGCACTTCCTCTCTCTTAGTCCCCGCTGCCGCCGCCGGAGAGCCCCGCTAGGCTCGGCGATCCTAGTGGCCTGCAGCCTCCCGCCGCCACGCCTTGCCTTCAGCCTGCGTGGTAAGTCGATTGGCAATTTAGGGATGTCCTAGGGGGTTGCGCCTGGAAGTCTGACAGTGAATGATGATGGGGTGGCTCTCCGTGCATCTCCATCCTGGAGCAAGGGTCTGTGTGGGCTCCGGCTCCCGGGACTTCCAGGCCTCTTCCTCTGCTGCCAGAATGAGGATCCCAGGAGGTTGGGAAGAAGCCAGGGAGACAGTTGTTGCTGCTGGGGGGTGAAAATGGTGTCAGATTTGGACCAGGATTTTGGTTGAGGGCAGAAGCTAGGCTGCACGAAAGGAGGATGCCCATACTCTAATGTGGGCAGAAAGGTGGAGGGTCACAAATGCTAGTGGAGGTAGCCAGTCAGGTCCCCTGGCTGTGGTGGAAAACGCCCCACCCAATTCTTTGAGGCTACTGGGACTTCATCTCTTAACCTGTTCTCTTCTGTCCCTTCCTTCCACCTACCTGCCCCTACCCCTTTCTTCCACCCCGCTGTCCCCTGACCCGGCTCTGATTCTTGCCTTCCTGTTTCTGCACTCTGAGGAAGACAGAGGCTCCCCAGCTCTAACCAGGCCCAGACTGTGATCACGTGATGGAGGCTGTGGTTGCAGTTTTCTGATGAGGTTGAGGTTAGCAGTCAGCTAACCCCAGACCCAGTATGGAGTCTGAGGTGGGAAGGCAGATGAAGCTTGCCAGTCTAAAAAGCCCCTACAGAGGTGGCATCTATGCCCTCAGATATGAGTCAGACAGAAACGTAATTGGTCCCTGAGAACTAAAGGGGAACACCATGACATAAAGTGAGGTGGAAGCTGGCTTCCTTTTTCTGCGCCTCAGTTGTGCTGGCCCTAAAATTTGATAGTGGTTCAACTGGAGAATCTCCCTTTCTGCAATAAAGTGTTGAGTGGCCTGTCCTGGTCCGGCAACTGAAGTTTTATCTGTCTGAACCATTGGGCACCGGGCTTGATGTCTCATCGAGAAAGGGTGGGGCTGTGAACACAAACAGGGGTTGAGGTTTCTTAAATATCAGAAATTCCCAAGGGGGAAGCTAAAGACACCCATGGCTTCCTGAGAGGTAATATCAAGGGGGGGGGGGGGGACGCTTAACAGCACGGGGCAGAGCAGGCGGATCTCTATGAGTTCGAGACAGCCTACATGAGTCCAGAAGGGAAAGCTACGAAGAACCTGTCTCGAAACCCAAAAAAAAAAAAAAAAAAAAAAAAAAAAAAACAAAGGGACAACCCTGTCAGGCCCCTGCTTCCCAGCAGATCCTTTCTCTGTCATGGCTCATTGCCCCTCCTGTCTGGCTAACTGTGCTGTGGGGCTGCTTGCTCTTCCACCAACCCTCTCCTTTGTTTTGTGACAGGGTCTCATTGTATAGCCTTGGCTGTCCTGGAACTCACTATGTGGACCTGGCTGGCCTCCGCCTCCTGAACGCTGGGTCTAAAGGCGTGCACCACCCGGTGCGGCTCTCTCTTTTTTTTTTTTTTTTTTTTTATTTTTGTGTATGTGTATGTGTGTAGATGCCAGAGGTAGGTCTGGACTGTCTTCCTCATCACTCTCAACTTCGTTGTCCGAGCCAGGGTCTCTCACTGAGCTCACCCATTCAGCTAGATTGGCTGGCCAGTGAGGCCAGGGAGCCTCTTGTCTCTGCCTTTCCTCACTGAAATTAAAGATATGCCTCAGTGCTCGGCTTTTTCTGTGGGGACTGGGGATCCAGACCCAGGTCCTTCTGATTGTGTGGCAAACACTTCACTGATTGAACTATCTCCTTATTTCCCTCCCTCCCTCCCTCCCTCCTCCCTCTCCCTCCCTCTCTCCCTTCCTTCCTTCCTCTTAATTTTTGAGACAGAGTATACCAGGCTAGCTTAAAACTCTATGTAGCTGTGGATGACCTTGAACTTGACCCTCTTGCTCCTACCTCTTTTTTTTTTTTTGTTTTGTTTCTCGAGACAGGGTTTCTTTCTATAGCGCTGGCTATCCTGGAACTCACTCTTTAGACCAGGCTAGCCTAAGTGCTGGGATTAAAGGCATGCCCCACCACTGCCTAGTGCCTTTACCACTTTTTAAAAAGATATTTTATTAATTTATTATTTATTTTCTGAGCATGAGTGTTTGTGCACCACGTGTCTGGTGCCTGTGGAGGTCAGAAGAACACGTTGGATCCTCTGTAACTCCAGTTCCAAAGGGCTATATGAGCCACCATGTGGTGCTGGGATTTGAACCCTGGTTCTCTGGAAGCACTCTGTGCATGCTTAACAATCAGCATCCCCTTCCACAGGCCCCAGGCAAGCCTGCCCCACCGAGGCATGAGAGAGAAGGAAGTCCTGACATCTGCAGTCTCACAGAAGGTCCAGTTGTAAGGAGCATCGTCCTCTCTCAGTATGACTTCACCCTCCAACCCCCCAGCTTTTAGGCTGGAGACATCAGATGGCGACCATGAAGAAGACAGTGCTGAAGTCAACAAAGGAAAGCGTGAGCCACCTCCCATGGAATCGCCATTCCAGGGCGAGGACCGGAATTTCTCCCCGCAGATCAAAGTGAATCTCAACTACCGAAAGGGACTAGGCACCGGGTAAGGCTGCAGATTTGGATGGGACAAGAGAGGCTCCCACGCAGCACTCCAAAGTCACTCAGTGACCAATCCAGCACATGTCTTCCTCATAGACTGGCTGTGTTGGTTCCTAAGTCCCACATTCTACTCCCCTTGGGTTACTCCTTCCAGAATGTTCTCCATACTTGGCCTTCTGCCAAGATGATGCTCTTTGGTAGGGACACTCTCATTCAGTACCAAGTATGCAACTGACAGTCAAATCCCCCTTGCGGATGTTTTGACTCCCACCCATTATTGTCCCTGTGGTAGCTGGGGTGGTAGCTGGATCCACAGGGCATCCAGGGAGAGACAAAGACATCTGGAAATGTCTTGAGTGCGTCTCTGCTTTGCTCCAAAGCTGACATAGTCACTCAGGCAATGTGGACCCTGAGCATTGCAGACAGTAGGCTTCTGCTTATCGTCATCTGTGCTTTTAGTTTCCTGTGTTCTTGCTACCGATTAGACAGTGAGTTGTGGGGGTGTGGGGTGGGACTGCTTTCAGCCCTGCTAGGGAACTGTACTTGGCTTCCCAGAATCCTCACGGGCCAGCAAGACTGCCAGGAAAACCCATTTCTCCTTGCTCATCGCTGAGATTTGGCCACCAGCCTTGGCCCATTATGTTGTGTGTGCCAAAGAACTGTGGCCAGATTTCTGACGGCGTCACAGACAGGTGCGTGGAGGCATCTGTGAGGAGTGTGGCCGGCCTAATAGAGATAGCCTGGGCTCCACGATGCCCGCCCCCTCAAAGCCTGTCTTTGCTTTCCTATTCCTGCCCTGGTGGTAGGAAGCACTGTCCAAACGGCTGTGCATTTTCCAAGCAGACAGACCACACGGCTGCGGCAGAGCCCCTCAAGGTCATGTGGCCATGTGGCTAACTGGGTGACTGGTGCTCATCTAGACAGGATGATGCAGACACATACCTGTGTGGCGTTGCAGATGTGAGGGTTGGCTTTAGATACACCGTGGTTGCGTGGCTTCAAGTGTGGATGACCCCATTAGTCATCCTGTGTGTCAGAGTCATCAGTCTTTATGGGTCAGCTCATTCCACAGAGGACTTGCTTGTTTGCTTTCTTGTTCTAAGGCAGGATCTTGCCCCATAGCCCAGGCTAGCCCCCAATTTGAGGTGATCCTCCTTCTTCAGCCTCATGTGTGGTGGGATTACAGGCATGTGCTACTATGCCCAGCTTTCCAAGATGTTAAGCTGGGACCTAAGAGTCCCTAAATTATGGAGTAGCTGTCTTTCCTTAATTTGCTCTCTCTCCCCTCATCTCTTCTTTTTATAGTTCCAGGGGCCCCAGAGTTAGGCAGGCCAATGTGAGTACTGACATGACCTAGGAATGGGTTGCCTAGACTCATCTGGGGACTCAATGTGCTGTGTGCCAGGCCCACTGTATGGGCTATACACTTTGTTTGATGATATTTCCTTGGATCCTTCTAGTAACCCTTGACTATTTCCACTTTTCAAAGAGTAAAGGAAGTCAAGAGAGGTTAGGTGACCTCTGAAGGAGATGGGGCCATCTCACTAAGCACCTGTGCCCAGCGCAAGACAATTCCAGAGTGTTTCTGATGCGCCACAGGAGGCCTCTGCTGGGCTCTGTGGAAGAGATTTCCCAGAAGTGTGGCTTCTCAGTAAAACCATGGTCAGCCTGTGATATTTAGTGCTGGGTGAGCCTGATAGTTTATCTCTGGGCAGCATCTTGCTTGCCCATCGGAGACTCTCTCTTGGGGATGAGAGATGGGGCAGCCCCCCATGGCACCCCAGTTCTGCACTGTGTAACTTTAGGTAAATTGCTTTACTTGTTTGCCTAAAGGAGAAGGGTGACTCACTACCCGTAGGGCCGGAGTGAAGATGAATAGAGCAGACTTTTAACTAATGAGCAGGTGCTTTCTGAGAAGAAGGAGGAGGAGCTTTTCTCAACTTTTTCTCTGGTGCTGTTGATGGACTGAGGGCCTTATGCCAACCAGGCAAGCACTTCACTGCTGAGCTACATCTCCATCCCCGTTTCCATTTCATCTCCAAAGTCAGGGATGCATGCAGCTTTTAGTGTGCAGGCACCTCATACAACCCACAGAGAAACCCTGTCCAGACCCATACAAATGTTCGAGGGCCACTGCAAGGTGTGGGAGCTGAAGTAATCCCCGTGGGATAACGAGTCTTTTGAAAGATGATGCACTGGATGCTGATGTTGCCTGGGAGGAGTAGAGCCATAGTATTGCAGCAGATTAATGTCCCAATGGGTTTCTTCTCCTCACCTGGAGCTCTGAGCTTTAGGAGCCCTAGGAGAGAGAAGCCTTCCAAAGAATTCCTGTGTAACCCGAGGTGCAGTGCTTAGGGGTACTGACCATGCTCCCATGTATGAGGGGGCTTTGTGCAGGAGGGATTGTGGCCTTTCTCCAACATGAGTCACAAAACACATTCTCCACAGCCAGCAGGATCCAAACCGCTTTGACCGTGACCGACTCTTCAGTGTGGTCTCCCGGGGTGTCCCTGAGGAGCTGGCTGGACTGCCAGAGTACCTGTGTCGGACCAGCAAGTACCTCACTGACTCGGCATACACAGGTAGCCCCTTACCCTTTGGTATCCTTTGTACTGAGGATCAGAGAGGCGCTGTTCTCAGGGCTGGAGGGATGGCTCAGTGGTTGAGAGCACTGGCTGCTCTTCCCGAGGACCTAGATTAGGTTCCCAGCGCCCACACAGAAGCTAACAACCATTTATAAAAGCAGTTCCTGGAAGTCTGATGCCCTTTTCCAGCCTTCATGGGACTGCATGTACTATAAAATAAACACTCAGGAGGCAGAGGCAGGTGGATCTCTGTGAGATCAAGGCCAGCCTGGTCTACATAGCAAGTTCCAGGACAGCCAGGGCTACACAGAGAAACCCTGTCTCGAAAAACAAACAAAAAAATTCCAAAGGGAAAAAAATGTGTACTCTAGAAGATTCAAATGGTAAAGAAAAGGTGTAAGGCCAAGAAACAAAAAAAAGCCTGTCACCCCGGGCCATTGCTAATGGCTTGGCATCTTTTCAGATTTGTCCAGAAGATTATATATATATAAAGTGTTGCCACATGCAATAATTTATAATATGCTGCTCCCCTCTCTACTGGATACATCTTATTTATTTATTTGGTTGCCGAGATGAGGGTCTCACTAGGTAGCTCAGGCTAGCCTTGACTTTTGTCTCCCGCCTTAGCCCCCTGAGTGCTGCAAGGCTTGTTCTGCCACACCTAGCTTCATGGTCGGGTGATCTCGGTGTAGACTGAACTGCATTTAATCAATCAGTGCCTGTACAGGACTGCTCAGATTGGAGTCTGGGACCTCAACTTGCTACACGCTTGGCCCTAGGTGCGCTGAGCACTTTGTTTGTTATTCTCATAAGTTTTTTTTTTTTTTTTTTTTTTTTTATTTTTCGAGACAGGGTTTCTCTGCGTAGCTTTGTGCCTTTCCTGGATCTCGCTCTGTAGACCAGGCTGGCCTCAAACTCACAAAGATCCACCTGCCTCTGCCTCCCAAGTGCTGGGATTAAAGGCATGCACCACCACCACCACCACCACCACCACCACCACCACCACCACCACCACCACCACCACCGCCGCCCAGCTATTCTCATAAGTTTTTATAATAACCCTAGAATATTTCCTTTTATCCAAAAGGAAAATAGGCTAAAAGAGCCCACATCACTTGCTAAAGGAGTCAGAGTCATGAAGTGAGGGAACCATTTGCAAATTCTGCACTTTTTTTTTTTCTCCAATAGGGGTTTCATATAGCCCAAGCTAGCCTCAGCTATGTAACTGAGGATAACCTTGATTTTCTTTTTGTTTTAGTTTTTTCGAGACAGGGTTTCTCTGTATAGTTTTGGTGCCTGTCCTGGATATCGCTCTGTAAACCAGGCTGGCCTCAGACTCACAGAGATTCACCTGGCTCTGCCTCCCGATTGCTGGGATTAAAGGCATGCACCACCACCGCCCAGCAACCTTGATTTTCTGATCTCGCTTCCACTTCCCCAGTGCTGGAATTACAGGCATGTGCTACCATGACTGGCTTGATGTGGTGCAGGAGTTCAAACTCAATATCCTCAGCCCTGCCCTGTATATTCACGGAAAGATAATGAATGTCACAGAGTAGTGTGGTGGCTCATGCCTTAGATCTCAGCACTTGGGAGGCAGAGACAGGTGGGTCTCTATGAGTTCGAGGCCAGCCAGAACTACAAAGTAAGACCCTGCAATAAAACAAAACACACACACACACACACACACACACACACACACACACTCCACCACCCAAACTCCACAGAGATAATGTTACATGTGTATTGAATTATGCCCTAGAAATTTGGTGTTAAGGCAGAAATTGTAGTCAGGCCTGGTGGTATTTTAATGCCTGTGTTCTGGAGTCTTACTATCTTGCAGCCAAGCTATGTTCCCACCAGTTGCACATAGCAGCGATCTTTTTATATCCTCCCATGGGATACTCTGGAGCCTAGATTTGCAGTACAAACTGGCAGATGGTCCAGCCTTGCTGGGCCTGAACATTGCCTATGCCTTCCCCTTCTCTCTCTGCAGAGGGCTCCACGGGGAAGACGTGCCTGATGAAGGCTGTGCTGAATCTTCAGGATGGGATCAATGCCTGCATCCTGCCCCTGCTGCAGATTGACAAGAATTCCGGCAATCCTCAGCCCCTTGTCAACGCCCAGTGCACTGATGAGTTCTACCGCGGCCACAGTGCGCTGCATATTGCTATAGAGAAGAGGAGCCTGCAGTGTGTGAAGCTGCTGGTAGAGAACGGAGCAGATGTTCACCTCCGGGCCTGTGGCCGCTTCTTCCAAAAGCACCAAGGAACTTGTTTCTATTTTGGTGAGGGAGCTTTTCTTAGAGGCACAGAGTGGGTATCGCGCTGTCCAAGGTCACATGGTTAGTGGTTGGCAGAGTTGGTCCTGGAGCCCAGTCTGCCTGCTTCTAACCAGACTAATTAAATTACAACTTGTTTAAGGAATGCTTGATCTCCTTTTGGCCAGGGAAACTCAGCATGTACCCAAGTCCAGACTAGGGAGGGGATGGGCTGCAAGAACTAGTCTGTGCTAAGAGTCAGTGGGCAGATCCAGGCTGTAACTCGGTGGAGCATCTGGTTGGCATGCAAAAGGCCCTGGGTTCGACTTTTTAAAGTATGTGTGTGTGGTACATATATTAATACTTGTTGATGTGTGTTCAAGTGAGTATGGAGGCCAGTGTGGATTTCAGGTGCTCTCTCTCTCTCTCTCTCTCTCTCTCTCTCTCTCTCTCTCTCTCTCTGTCGTTGTTGGCTTTTTTTTTTTTTCTTGGTCTTTTTTCTGTGTAGCCCTGGAACTTGCTTTGTAGACCATGGTTGCCTCAAACTCAGAGATGCCTCTGCCTCCCAGGTGCTGAGATTAAAGGTGACATCATATCCCACTGTGACGGTCACTTTATTAAAAGAGCTATGGCCCCATCCCCCTGGGCTCCATTTTTAATAATAACAAGACCTGACCTACTACTACCACCAAAAACCAAAACCAAACCAAAAACCCACCCAATCAAAACGGACATAATCAAGGAGAATTTGCATTAAGGGGTAGTGAGTTGACTCTGTCAGAGGAGAATGAAAGAGGCAAGGAGGAGGAGACCTGTTGTCTGCCTTTCACTCTTCCTGATCTGCTTCAGGAGACCTGGCCTTCTGCTCGAGGGCCAGGAAGAGTGGCAGGTGGAAGCCAGAGCTCGAGCTGCCTTTTGTGTTTGTTTGTTTTTGTTTTTGAGACAGGTTTCTTTGTGCAGCTTTGGAGCCTGTCCTGGAACTCACCCTGTAGACCAGGCTGGCCTCGAACTCACAGAGATCCGCCTGCCTCTGCCTCCCGAGTGCTGGGATTAAAGGCATGGGCCACCTGCCCAGCTTCAAGCTGCCCTCTTGCTCCACAGGTGAGCTACCTCTTTCTCTGGCCGCGTGCACCAAGCAGTGGGATGTGGTGACCTACCTCCTGGAGAACCCACACCAGCCTGCCAGCCTCGAGGCCGCTGACTCCCTGGGCAACACAGTCCTGCATGCTCTGGTAATGATTGCAGATAACTCGCCTGAGAACAGTGCACTGGTGATCCACATGTATGATGGGCTTCTCCAAGTGGGGGCCCGCCTCTGCCCCACGGTGCAGCTTGAAGATATCTGCAACCATCAAGGCCTCACACCTCTGAAGCTGGCTGCCAAGGAGGGCAAAATTGAGGTGAGTACTGTTCCCTATCCTGCAGGAATCAGGCAGTCACTTTACATATGTATATAATGCATTCCGGTCCCTCCCACCCTGAGCCCTTCATTATCCATCCCCCCCACCCTTCCTGTCAATCGGTCCCCTTACATTCCTTTCTCCCATTCAGTTCTTTTTGTCTTGTCTTGTTTAACTGAGTTTAAATAGGGTCATCTGTGCGATCATAGGTTTCAAACTATCCATTGGTACCTGGAAGGCTCACGGGATGACAATGACTGCCTCTTCCCAAGAAACGACATTTTAAAAAAAGATTATTTTTATTTTACGTACATAAGTATTTTGTCTGTATGAACATATGTGCACTGGGAGAATGCCTGGTGCCTATGGAGGCCAAAAAAGGTGCAGTGACAGATGACTATAAACTGCCATGTGGGTGCTGGGAACTGAACCTTCATCCTCTGCAGAAGCATCAAGTGCTCTTCACCACTGAGTGATGGCTCCAGCATCCGGGAGATAGCTATGTCAGTTACTGCTGTGATAACAGCAACATGATCAAGGCAACTTGGAGAAGGGTTTATTTGGGCATAGAGTTCCAGAGGCAGGAGTCCATCACCATCAAGGTAAGGAAGTGTGCCAGCAGGCAAGCATGGTGGCCGGAATAGCAAGTTGAGAGCTCAACAGCCAAGCAGGAAACGGAGAAGGAACTGGGAATGGTACACAGCTTTCAAAGCTCAAAGCCCACCTGCAGTCACGCATGTCCTCCAGAAAGGCCACACCTCCTAAACCTACCCAAACAGCATCACCAACTTGGTAGAACCAAATATTCAAACACCTGAGCATCTGGGGGACATTTTCATTCACACTAACCCAATAGCTTTTTTCCCTACATTTTGTCTCATTTGCTATTAGGTTTTTTTCAGATTTTACCTACTGTGACATTCACATTTTTTTTCTCATTATACATAAGCTTTAAAAACTAGCCGGGCGGTGGTGGCGCACACCTTTAATCCCAGCACTCGAGAGGCAGAGGCAGGCGGATCTCTGTGAATTCGAGGCCAGCCTGGTCTACAGAGCGAGATCCAGGACAGGCTCCAAAGCTACACAGAGAAACCCTGTCTCGAAAAACCAAAACCAAAACCAAAAAAAAAAAAAAAAAAAACAAAAAACACTATATGAAAAACAATGATATGGTTGGGGCTGGAGAAGAGGCTCATTGGTGAAGAGCACATATTGTTCTTGTAGAGGACCCAAGTTAGATTGCCAACACTCACATCAGGCAGCTCACAACTGCCTGGAACTCCAGCCTCAGGGAGCTGACCTCTGTCACTTCCCTAGGTATGTACACAGACACCAGTACACATAAAAATAAATAATATTTTCCTTAAAGTATATGGTCACTCAGGAAGCGGAGACAGGTGGCTCTCTATGAATTCTAAGTCAGTTTGGTCAATATAACAGGTTGCAGGCCAGCCAGAGCCACAGAGTGAGACCTGCTTCAAAATAACCAAAGAATCCACCAGTTAATCAATCAACAAAAAGAAAAAAAGATGGTAGTAGGTTTTTTTTTTGTTGTTCTCTGTGTTTTTGATATGTAGAATTTAAAGTATTCCTATGTGTGTGGTTTGGCATGGTTGCCTATAGTCTCAGCTACCTGGGAGGCTGAATCAAGACAATCACTCTAGCCTAAGAGTTCAAGACCAGCCTTGGCAATATGGTTAGTCCCTGTGTGAGTAACCAAACCAAATGGCACTTTTGTGTATACAGGTGGAATTATCTTTTCCTTTAAATTTCTTGGTTTTCCTATTACTTAACATTTTCTACAATATAGTTATTGAATGAAAAAAAATACTTTCTACAAGATTATATATGTAATATTTTAATATGTCTGCATGGGTATCTGTGTACCACATGCATGCCTGGTGCCCTTGGAGGCCAGAAGAGGGTGTCAGTTCCCCTGAGACTGGACTGATAGATAGTTGTGAGCTGCCATGTGGGTGCTGGGACTTGAACCTGGGTCCTGTAGAGGAGCAGCCATTGTTCTTAGTCACGGAGCCATCCCTCTGGCACCAGTATTGTACTTATATGTACTTGCTACATGTGTTTATTAGTTACTTTCCATGTTGTTATACAAAACACCTGACAAAAGCCACTAAGGAAGGAAGGCTTTGGCTCACACTGAGGATACCCATCACCGTGGCAGGGAAGGCAGGACAGCAGGAACATGAGGCGCTGGTCACATCGCAGCTGCAGCCAGGAAGCAGAGAGAGATGAACCCTGGTGCGCAGCTCACTGTCTTCCTTCTATTTAGCCCAAGATCCCAGCCATGGGATGGTGTCATCATCCACATGTAGAGTGTGTCTTTCCATCCCTATTGACCTAATCTAGACAATTACTCATATATATGCCCGGAGACTTGTCTCTTCAGTGCTTCTAGACCCTGTTGAGAAGATTAGTCATCTCGGTATGTAGCTTGTAGTGTATGTTATATAATAACACGATTATGCATGTGTTATCATTATATATCATACACCTATCTATATTTTATTCCAGACTTTCGCAATTTCTTTCTTTCTGCTTGTTTGTTTTGAAACAGAGTCTTATCAGCCTAAGTCACCCTTGAACTCTATTTATTCACATTTTATTGTGTGTGTATATAAATGTGAACACATGCCATAGCATGTATATGGAAATTAGATGGTGACTTGCGGGGGTGGCTCTCCTTTTCTGCCATGTAGGTTCCATGGATTAAACTCAGGTCATCAGGCTTGATAGCAAATACCTTTACTCTTCCTGATCGCTCACCTTAGTCTCCCCAGTGTCAGGATTATAGGCATGCATCATTCATACATGGTGCTGCTATTTATTTTTAGCTTACTTAAAATTTGTTTTAGATTTATTTATTTTATGTATATGAGTGACTTGCCTGCAGAGGTAGGAAGAGGGTATTGGATACCCTAAAACTGGAGTTATGGATGATTGTGAACCACTATGTGGGTGCTGGGAACTGAACCAGGGTCCTTGGTAAGACGAACAAGTGCTTTTAACCACTGAGTCATCTCTCCAGCCCCTATGGTTTTATTTTTAACGTCTAAAACTGAGTTGTTTGAAAGTACTTTGGGTAGAAAGAATAAGCATTGCCCAGCTCTCCTTTTCCCTCCCAAGTGCCTTGTGAGGCTCTACATTTTATTCTCAGGATGTTTCATATCACACACAGAAGTGTGCATATAGCCAGTGTTAAGAATGAGGGCTATTTATTAAGACAGGGTTTCTCTAGCTATGTCTGTCCTGGAACTGGATCTGTAGATCAGGCTGGCCTTGAACTCACAGAGATCCACCACCACCGCCCGGCTCAGATGGGGTTATTTTTTAGGTCAAAATAAAATAAACATAAGTAACAATTTTAATACTGTATCCTGCTCTCAACTCCTGGTGCTCTTGCGGGAGCGTGTGCACCTGTCTTTGTTGTCTAAAGGCCTGGCTGGGGCTGCAGAGATGGTTCAGCGGTTGAGAGCACTGGCTGCTCTTCCAGAGCAGAGTTTGATTCCTGGCACACACAGGGCAGCTCACAACTGTCTGTAACTCCAGCCCCAGGGGTCAAATAGTTTCTTATGTCCTCCGTGGGTGCTGCACATATGTGGTGCACAGACATACATGCAGGTGAAACACACACACACACACACACACACACACACACACACACACACACACAAACAAACAAACAAGTACCTTTAAAGGCATAGTTCTGGGGCTGGGGAGGTGGCTCAGAGGTTAAGAGCACTGCCTGCTCTTCCAGAGGTCCTGAGTTCAATTCCCAGCAACCACATGGTGGCTTGCAACTATCTATAATGAGATCTGGTGCCCTCTTCTGGCCTCCAGGCATACATGAAGGCAGAACACTGTATACACAAATCAATCTTAAAAAATATAACTCGGTGGTGGCTTACGCCTTTAATCCCAGCTCTTGGGAAGCAGAGGCAGGCAGATCTCTGTGAGTTCAAGGCTAGCCTGGGCTACAGAGTGAGTTCCAGGAAAGGCGCAAAGCTACACAGAGAAACCTTGTCTCAAAAAACAACAACAACAAAAAAACCAAATTATATATATATATATATATTTAAAAAGGCACTCCCCAGTCTGCATCCTTCTTGTCTTCATTCCTCATGTGTGAAATTAAAGAACACACACCGCACACATATATACGAATAACATGGTGGTCTCGGATTTCAAGTAACCTCACGTCCCCTGCTGGGATCTCTGCTCTATCTGAGGAACTCAGGAAAGAAGTCCACGGGAAGACAGAGCCAAGCTGCCTGTCAGCCTATGCATATGTGGGCATGTAAACCTGACAGTTCACCCTTGGTTGGATATCTGTAAGAGCTGAAACATGCTAGGACCTATGTGCTCTGTGGGGGCCCACCATGTTGTCTGGCCCTGGCATAGCGTTAATGCAGGGAAGGTGACTAGCAGGTGAGTGAGCTCATGTGACTGCCCTGCAGATTTTCAGGCACATTCTGCAGCGGGAGTTCTCAGGACTGTACCAGCCCCTTTCCCGAAAGTTCACTGAGTGGTGCTACGGTCCTGTCCGGGTATCACTGTATGACCTGTCCTCGGTGGACAGCTGGGAAAAGAACTCGGTGCTGGAAATCATCGCCTTTCACTGCAGGAGCCCGGTAAGTCCACGGGCTGCTGGGCTGCCTAGAGATTCTGGCAAAGGGCAAGCCTTCCTCCACTTCATAGTACAAGCGCTGGAACGGAGGCACCTGGGAGGGAGGCGCCTTCCAGGGGTCCTGGGTCTGGAACCTGTTCCGAATTTGCTCTTCTCCATCTCCCTTGGCCCTTGCGTGGAGCCTGCCACGAAGTGGGTGCTGTGTCCTTCCTACCTTGTGCTTTGATTCTCCCTTTCCCGCCCAGCACCGGCACCGCATGGTGGTTTTAGAGCCACTGAACAAGCTTCTGCAGGAGAAATGGGATCGACTTATCCCCAGATTCTTCTTCAACTTCGCCTGTTACTTGGCCTACATGCTGGTCTTCACCATTGTTGCCTACCACCAGCCTTCCCTGGAGAAGGCAAGAGCTGGGTGGGGTCGTCCCGGGGCACACCTGCTAGAAGCAACCCTGGAGTGGGAAGGGGCAGGAAGCACCATCCCAACCTACCAAAGATGACATGGAGGCTTAGGTGACTTGAAGGACATACCCAGAGCTCTTGGAAACAGTCCCTTAGGGTAACAACAGCAACGATAATTAATTCTTACTGAATGCTTGCCAGATGTGAGTCAAGAGTCTCAGTGGTTAGCATGTGTTAACTAATGACTGTTCACAGCACCCTCTGGGATGAAGGACTGTCCATTCTTAGTTTACTACTGAGGTCAGGGAGAGGCGCAGAAAGGTTAATATATTATCTATGGTAATAAAAACTCGCAGTGGTAGAGATGACCTGAGGCCAGAAAATCTGGTTCCAAACCCAATGCTAATAACCGCTCTATCATATGCTTCTCAGGGACTGGAATCAGGGCCCTGCCCCAGAGCCCATGTCCTCTCTGATGCTCAGAGGGGCCTCTCCACAGTGAAGGCTCAGAACAGTTTCTCCCCCAGGGCTCTTGGACAGCTAGCTGTCGGGGAGGGGACCCAAGACTCTAGGTCTTATGAGAGTGTTCGTTTGTCCCTTCAGCCGGCCATTCCCGCATCAAAAGCGACTTTTGGGGATTCCATGCTACTGCTGGGCCACATCCTGATTCTGCTTGGGGGTTTTTACCTCTTACTGGGCCAGGTAAGGACCTCCTTCCTGTTTCTCCAGTGTAGCTTCCAGTTCACCAGGAAGCAACCAGAACTTCACAGGGAGTTAAGTATACTCTATTCACTGCTGGGAAAACAAATTCCCACGCAGGCCGGGACCATCAGGCCAGGGGTGGCCCCACCCACAATGGACTAGGCCCTCCTCCATCAATCACTAATTAAGAAAATGCCCTACAGGCTTGCCTGCCTACAGCTTGATCTTACTGAGGCATTTTTTTTTTTTTTTTTTTTTTTTAGTTAGAGTTCCCTCAGATGATTGTGGCTTGTGTCAAGTTGACATAAAACTATCCAGCACAAGCTACATATGGAGGTGGGGGTGGTGAGGGAAAGGCTATACAGTATTAGGCACTGAGGTGGGTTAGCCAGGTGGCCATAACTGGAAGCACGTCGGGGAGCTGCAGTCCCGGCCACAGGGGCAGCCTGGCTGCGCTCAGATCTGAAGAGCAAGTTTCACACACTCTGACCTCTCTCTCCTCCGCAGCTATGGTACTTTTGGCGCCGCCGTCTGTTCATCTGGATCTCATTCATGGACAGCTACTTTGAAATCCTCTTGTACGCGCATCTCTCCTTTCCCATACTGTCTCTGAGGTCTGGGTGTGGCGGGTGTGGCAGTGAGCACCAAGCTGGTTGTGCAGGCCGGGACCCAGGACTCCAAGTTGTTCTAGGCGGCAAGGATAGGAGTGTGTGCCGGACCTGGGACCCCTGGCTCCCGGGCAGCGTGGTTGGGCCCTGTCAGGTTCCCATCTTTGCCTAGCCTCTTTCCATGGAGTGTCTCAATGTTTGATTCAGGTATCATGATTACAAGTGGGAAGCCTCCAGGCAGTGGTGGCACACGCCTTTAATCCCAGCACAGGCGAGGCAGAGCTAGGCAGATCTCTGTGAGTTCGAGGCCAGCCTGGTCTACAGAGTGAGTTCCAGGACAGGCACCAAAGCTACACAGAGAAACCCTGTCTCAAAAAAACAAACCCCAAACTAAAAAACCCAAAAAAACCAAAACCAAGTAGGAAGCCCAGAGCATAAATGAATAACTTGTCCAGGATGGAGGTCAGGCTATGATTGATCCAGCTCCAGACAGATGGAGTCCATCTGAGGTGGTAGAGGCAGTCAGGGGTGGGGCTGTTGCCTAGTGGCCCGGAAGTTGACCCACATCTCGTCCCCACCCAGCCTCGTCCAGGCTCTGCTGACCGTGCTGTCCCAGGTGCTGCGTTTCGTGGAGACTGAATGGCACCTCCCCCTGCTCGTGTCATCCCTGGTGTTGGGCTGGTTGAACCTGCTTTACTACACACGCGGCTTCCAGCACACAGGCATCTACAGTGTCATGATCCAGAAGGTGAGAGATGGGGGTGGACCAGGCGCACCAGACTACGGAGGCCCGGACGCCACCTCCCACTAGACTCCTTTTGGCCTCATGAGGCAGGAGCTGTCCTCTCTACAGCTAACCTGAGCAGAAGAGAGCATGAGCTGTAAATGCCCATGTGCCATTTACCCACACACTTGCCCAACATGACTGCAGGCGTGGGCCTGCATGTACCTGGATGTCTTCCTACATATGCAGATGCACACACACATACACTTGTTGGCAGGTGTCCACATAGGAACATGCGCATCTTTCATAAAGGAGCAGATGATATTTTCATGGGCACTTATCCATTTGTCTGAGTCTTGGGACATGGGGACATTCGCATCGGTCTGCACCCATTTATTTCACAAGTGTTTAGGAGCGTCCACCATGGTCCTGGTTCTTTCTACGTAGGGAACACAGCAGTGAACAAAACAGACAAGTCCTTCCTCTTTTGAAGCTGATGTTCCAGTGTGGGGAATGAAATTGCTAAGAACACAGTTTAGGATATTGCTGACTACAAGACCCCACAGAGGAAACACACACAACAGTGTTATGGAGAATGACTGGGGCAGATAGGACTTTAGATGGTGTACAAAACCCTTTCTGAAGAGGTGTTTTTTTTTTTTTTTTTTTTCTGTGTAGCTTTGCGCCTTTCCTGGAACTCACTTGGTAGCCCAGACTGGCCTCAAACTCACAGAAATCCGACTGCTCTGCTCCGAGTGCTGGGATTAAAGGCGTGCGCCACCACAACTCGCTTTTGTTTTGTTTTTTGAGACAGGGTTCCTCTGTGTAGTCCTGGCTGTCTTGGAACTTGCTCTGTAGACCAGGCTGGCTTCGAACTCACATAGATCTGAGATCTGCTGCTCTGCCTCCGAAACACTGGGATTAAAGGTGTGCACCACCCACCACACCACCCACCACCCCTCAGCTGAAGAGGGAGTTTTTATGTTTTCTTTTGATGCAGTGTAGAGGATGGGACTCGGACCCTTAGACAAGCTAGGCAAGCACTCTACCTCTGAGATAGACCCACAGTCCATTAGTGGTGACCTGGAAGGATGAGTCAGCCACCTCAGAGTGGAGGGGGAAGCATCCTCTTCAGAGGGAACAATACAAGTGGAGAAAAAGAACCAGAGCAAGTGGACGATGCTTGAGACAGCCAGGAGACTGCAATGCCAAGCAGGCCAAGAGTGGGGGAGGGAGTAGGGAGCAGGTGGGTGCCTGGGGTTTAAAACTTCTGGTAAAATAGGGACCGGGACCGGAGGAATAGTTCAATGGTTAGGATCAAAGTCAGACTCACATGCCTGCGGGTAAACACTTTCACCCACTTTCACCTGAGCTGGAGGCAGATTCTTTTAAAAGCTCCTTCTGCTCAGAATGACCTGTGTCTGTGCACACACTGTCTGTGGGAGGGGTGTGTGTACAAAGGAGCCCACTTATGGGGTGTAGGGTCCGTATGCTGGGGGCCATTCACCCAGTCCTTCCCCTCGGGCTCATGTGTCCCAGGTCATTCTGCGAGACCTGCTCCGATTCCTGCTGGTCTACTTGGTCTTCCTTTTCGGCTTCGCTGTAGGTAAGGACTCTTTTACACTCTGAGTGTGTGTGTTCCTGTGTAGTCCACGCATGTGTGCGAATGTGGGTCTGGGAACTTACGTACATGCACGCAGAGAGACCTGCGCAGGAGGCAGGGTGTCTTCTGCTACTCTTCTCTGTCTTATTGCCTTGAGACAGTGTCTTTTACTGAACTGGAAGCTTGCTGGTTTTTAACTGGCGTGGTCAGTGAGCTCTAGGAATCTGTCTTTCTCTGTCCTGAGAGGCTGGGGATAACCACAGGCACACACAATTCTAAAATTTTTAAATTTTATTTATTTATTCATTTATTTATTTTGTGCATGCGTGCGTGCATGCGTGCGTGCGTGCATGCATGTGTGCATGCTCACACACATGGGGAGGGAGGGAGGAGGGGGAGGGGAAAGTGGTTCTCTTCTTCCATCAGTGGGACCTGGGAAATCAAATTCAGGTCATCAGATTTGGAGGCAAACACCTCTACCCACTGAGCATCTCCCCTGCCTTCTCACTTACCTACAGCCCTGGTGAGCCTGAGCCGGGAGGCCCAAAGGCCCAAAGCTCCTGCAGATAACAACACCACAGTGACAGAACAGCCCATGCTGGGCCAGGAAGAGGAGGCGGTCCCGTATGGGGGCATTCTGGATGCCTCACTAGAGCTCTTCAAGTTCACCATTGGCATGGGGGAGCTGGCCTTCCAGGAGCAGTTGCGCTTCCGTGGGGTGGTGCTGCTGCTGCTGCTGGCCTACGTCCTTCTCACCTACGTTCTGCTGCTCAACATGCTCATTGCCCTCATGAGCGAGACCGTCAACAGCGTTGCCACTGACAGCTGGAGCATCTGGAAGCTGCAGGTATGGGCCCCGTGAGGCGCTCTTCTCTCACCCTGGGGACCCTGCGGAGGGCCCAGCACCCAGGCACATGGGCTCAGCCCAGCAGGGCCAGCCTCTAGATCGTAGCCATTCACTCCTTCATAGGGTTCTTATGAGGCTCATAGGAGCGTGGGAATAGGAAGTGTCCAGGACAGTGCCTGCCGCATAGCAGGTGTTCACTGAGTCGGTTACCATGATCCATTGGCATTATTATTATGGAGACAAAGTCTCACTATGTATCACCGACTGGCCTCCAACTCACAGCAACCCCCCTGCCTCAGTCTTGTGAGTGAGGGATGACAGATGTGAGTTACCATGCCTGCATATCAAGTGTCTTGAATGCCTATTACTGGTAGGGCTTTGCAGTAAGAGCCCCGTGGAGGACAAGACAAAGGCCCCTCCTGAGCTCCACACATGTAAAATACGGTTAGATTGATGTGGGAGGAGGGAAGAATGATCGGGAGGGTCTGATATCACACACACACACACACACACACACACACACACACACACACACACACACACGCACGCGCGCCCCTTAGAAGCATTAGCTAGGTCTTACTTGATGAAAGAAAGGCTGTGTAGGTTTTGGCCACGGAGAGCCTTGCCCTGGAGGTTGGACTCTGCTGCCTGCCACGTTATTATTGTCCTCGGGCCATTTCCTCCTTGAGTCTCAAGTGCCGGCACCAGTGGGGTCTGGGATGCCCTGTGATGTGTGTGACTGGGCATGCACATGGGAGAGGGGATACGCTCTGGAGTCTGAAGTGCCTAAGAACAAGCCATTATTAAGCACTCCTTATGTGTATGGCACAAACACCACCTGAGGTGACTTTTCCTTAGTTTACAGATGGGGAACCTTCTGTGAGGGCATCTTTCCTCCAGGCAGGGTCCCAGGCTGCTTTGTTTGATGTGTCCTTTGTCCCCAGAAAGCCATCTCTGTCTTGGAGATGGAGAATGGCTACTGGTGGTGCAGGAGGAGGAAGCATCGCTCAGGGAGGCTGCTGAAAGTGGGCACCAGATGGGACGGTGCACCTGATGAGCGTTGGTGCTTCAGGTGAGCCAAGAGGGCAGGGCGGGGCGGGGCCTGGATGACCCAGGATGGATCAGAGGTGCTGAGGAGAACCCGAGTACTCCGTCTGGGCGGGGAAGGTCAGGGATGCTGGATCTCAGAGATGCCCTCCCTGGCCCTGCTGCCGCTGCTGCTTGTGTGTTAGCCCGGCCAGCCCGGCCAGCCCGGCCATCCCAGTGGTGAAAACTTAAGGTCCCTCCCTGGTGATTCCTGACTTTCTCTCAGGCCAAGAAGCCAGTGTTCTGGGGTCACTCTGGCTACCCTCATCCCTAGATCTTCCGGTCTGATCTTGGAGCTATATCCCCTTGCATGGAAACCAAGCTTTTCAATGTTCAGAGAAGATGGGATTGAGAGGGAGTGTGGTGACTAATGCCCAGCCACAGCCGACATCTTTATGGGCAGCCGCTGAGCAAGGGAGGAGATGAGGGCTTTATCCCTGACAAGCAGCCCTGAGAGCCCACGACCTCAGAGACAAACCTGATCTCACTCCCAAGCCCCTGGTGGCTCTGGGAAAGCCAGACACTGCGAACAGTTGGGGAGAAGGCTGCCTCTTCCTCCACGCGGACATCTGGCCTTAGGGGTTGTAATCCAAGAGTCACAGGATCAGAGCTTGTGGGGATGTGGGTGGAAACAAAGAAAACAAAACCATCTTCCTCATTATCTGTACAGTCCGCTGGGAGGAGGAGGAGGTGATGATCCCTCCCAGGGGCAAAGCTAGGCTTTGCTAGGCTGCTGCTAGCTTCCCTGAACTTGAGAGTTGTTTTGTCAACTGCAGGGTGGAGGAAGTGAATTGGGCTGCGTGGGAGAAAATGCTCCCCACCTTGTCTGAGGATCCGTCGGGGGCGGGCATCCCAGGTGAGTAGCCTTGGGGCTGGCTCCCTTGCCCTGGTTCTTTCTTTCTTTCTTTTTTTTTTTTTTTTTTTTTTTTTTTTTTTTTTTTTTTTTTTTTTTTTTTTTTTTTTTTTTTTTTTTTCTTTTTTTTCTTTTTTTTTTTTTTTTTTGGTTTTTCGAGACATGGTTTCTCTGTGTAGCTTTGCACCTTTCCTGGATCTCGCTCTGTAGACCAGGCTGGCCTCGAACTCACAGAGATCCACCTGCCTCTGCCTCCTGAGTGCTGGGATTAAAGGCGTGCGCCACCACTGGCCCCAGCTTGCCCTGGTTCTTGTGAGTATGCGCTGTGGCTTTGCTGGTAACAGCCTTTGAGGGTCCCGGATGGGACTCAGAACCCTGTGTGAGCCATCTACTCCTCCTGTAGAGATTGGTGCCTTAGTCCTTCTCTATGGCAAGCCTGCCCTTCTGTCCTGTCTGGGGAAAGATTCTCAGCTCTTAGGATGCCCTGCCTTCTGCCTCACTCTGGCCTCTCTGCTGTCCCTGCCCTGGTTGTCAGTTGTACCCTTTGTCCAGACCTGGGCTGGATTTGGTTCCCAGCAAGGGACTAAGTCAGGGAGTATGTTCCCTCTACCCCCCCCCCACAACCCCATCCTATCCTGGCCTACTGCAGGGTGGCATTCCCTGGGCCCCTGCTTTGCTTGACAGGCCAGCCTACTTGACCTGAGATTTCTGCCACTACATAAGCCCCACCCCCTTAACCCCACAGCAGAAGTCACTTCCTGCCTCGTGCCTAAAAGCGCACGCCTTTAATCCCATCGCTGGAGAGGCAGAAGTGACTCTGTGAGTTCAAGGCCAGCCTGTTCTACAAATCCAGTTTGCAGACAGCCAGAACTGTTAAACAGAGAAACCCTGTCTCAGCGCGCGCGCACGCACACACACACACACACACACACACACACACACACACACACAGTCACTTCCTGTAAGTCTCTGTGGCATTTGGCCTTTTCTGTTCTAGCATAGTAAGAACCTTTCCTGTTTCCATCCCTCTGCCTCCACTAAAACCAGCTCCTCCCTCTCAACCTAGGGATGTTCTCCACAGCTTTCAGGGCTTCTCCTCAGTTTTCCCTTCTCTTTCCAGCCCTCTTCCTAATGCCCTCCCAAGTTGAGTGTGACCTGTAACAAGGAGGCTCCCGGCAGGCAGGCATCTTGCTGCCCTAAAGCCGACTGGTGTCTTACCTCCTCTCCCCACATTAAGGCTTCCTTTCTACTTTCTCTACCCCTTCACACAATGCCAGGGTAATGAGTCATTGTGCCCCCATCTGGTCCAGGTGTTCCATGCCCCAACCCCCTCCCCCCAAAACCCACCCCAGCTTGACTGCAAAACAGCTCTGGGGCTGCCCGAGCAGCAGGCAGCATGCACGTGGCTGCACTCTTCACACCAGATGGAGGATCTCTGCCCATCCCTCCTCTCCGACGCTGATGCCTCAGCCTCTCGGGCATCCCCTTACAGTTGAACCTCTGTAACCACTCCATTCTGGCTAACGTAAACAAGGACTTCACAGGGCCCACACGGCACAGTCCCGACGGGGAGCTCAAGGCCCAGAGCTGCTGTCTGACTCACTCCTCAGAGTTCTGTCAGCATGGTAGCACTCACGCTGTGGTACTCTTTGCTTTCTTGACACTTCCTTCTCTGCCTCTGTGCTCTCCTCTTT